>NW_019725837.1:475997-501237 GCF_002891405.2 Cryptotermes secundus | reverse complement strand
TATCAGAATAGTGTACAATATTTCCCTCCTAACTGATTCATAGGCTTTCTTGAAGTCTGTGAATAGCTGATGTACTGTCTCATCGTACTCCCATTTTATCTCCAATATCTGACAAATGCAAAAGATCTGATCTGTTACGCTGAAACCCACACTGATGATCCCCAATAATTTCATCTATATATGGACTTAACCTTGAGAGAAGAATACTGGACAAAAGTTTGTATGAAGTTGATAGCAGCAATATCCCCGATAATTACTACAGTCAGTTTTATCACCCTTCTTGTGAACTGGTACAATAATAGACTCCTTTCACTGATCAGGCAATTTTTCCTTATGCCAAATAGAAGTAATTAGAATGTGGATCTTAGAACGTAATATTTCTCCTCCTGCTTGAGTAAGTTCTGCCAGAATTTGATCACTACCTGGCAATTTATACCATTTCAATTTTGCAATAGCACTTCCAACCTCAAAAGGGCTGCCATTGCTTAGACTGCTATATTTCGATCAAAGGCTACAAACTTGTTAATATGACTGATGTTCAAATTAATCATTTTTTCTCAGCACATTTCATTCACAAACAAATTAGTTTTACATGTAAGGAGCTTGGTTCAACGGACTCGGCTGTCATTACAATGTACTGTTGTCCATTATGAAAGTACCTAAAGCAGAGAAAATATTCATGTTGCTGCTGGTAATTGGAATTATGTCTGTAATTTCATTTACCTGAGAAGCTTTTGTCATAAGTGCAGAGTGTGCGTCTTGTTTCCCTGAATATCTTCTCTGGCATCCTATCCCTCACCCACATTGGATAATGAACTTTTACTATATAATTCCACCGACTGCCATTTACTGTTAAATGTCCATGATATTATACTTTTTTGTTTAGGAAGAAAAATTGTGAGCAGAGACAAAATGTAATAACAGAACTTGTGCTTACGGAGAAGGAGTACGTGAGGGACCTGAAGATCACATATGAAATATTTAATTTACATAACCCAAGACTTCTTGAGGCAAGAGGTATTGATGTGAAGGTTGTGTTTGGTAATATCTTGGAGGCAAGTAGCTGTGTGTTATACTGTTGCACTGGTGCATGTACATGATCCAGCTAGCCAAATGTGACATTCATTCAGTTTTAATGTCATTATTCCCTGATTAAATATATAGCCCTGATTCCTGTAGAACTGGGAAATTTAAAATGCCTGTTCCCAGACAGCAAAGGTTAAAAGCATCATAATGGAGAGCAGGAAGAATGTGTGATAGCCAGCTGAACTTGAAAACTCCATATTGGTAGAAGTATGCGAGAAAAGAAGCAGTTTTGCAATGAGAATGCGGAGTGGAATCACAATTTAATAGTGTGGATGTGTTTATATACGTTTATGAAGACATATCATAAATTTTGCTCTTGTGTGCTGAAAAATGTTTTTTTCTTTACTTAATATGTTTTAGCAGTTTCAAGATTCATAGATATTGTCATATGTTGGGTATGTGACACGTGACAAATAACTTCACGCCATCTTGGATATAGCAAATTTATTCCACATTCGCTCTTACATTTACACAACTAACAGTTTCACAGTTGCTGCCATCTGCAGTGTCACAATTGCCTCTCCTGCTGGAGTCACTACCATGCACTCGATACAACTCGACTCGCAACTCAATACTCACTACTCTAGTAATTCTGGTTACACTGACAAATACTCCTTGTTATGTAGCTCCCGCAATGACAACACAGAAACAGTTTGTGATAGCTACCACTGTTGCGTGATGTCATGTTTACTGATTGCCAAGCAACAGTCTCTGCATGGAGTCGCCATTTGCAACGTAGTAACCGCGGTGTCCCCTGTTACGGCACTGTGGGAAGTGCTGTTACGTCATCGCAAGGGAGGGGGCTGTCCTGCATAGTGCAAATACGTCACACTGCTCCCTCCTTAAGGCTATTCATCCTGAATAGCCTAACGGTGCATCCCTGTTCCTTTTCTTCCAAGTGTGTGCTTGCTGCATCTCCTATTGTTTCGGCTACTTCTCTTGCAGCGACTATTCTCTGGCCGTTACATCCTCCGCTCCCTTCGTAGGATTGTTTGTCCCGAACAATTCCGTGGTCCAACGTTCATCGATCCGTTGTTTCACATTCACTCATTGCTTTCATTCTCCATTCATGCTGGGGAGGCCAGTGTTTCTACATTACTGGTTCCTCCTCTGCTTGCAGTCTCCCCCCCCCCTTTTTTTCCGTTTTGGAGTTGGCCTACCCCTCCACAAGTTCCACTTCCTCATTTTCGGAAACCCACTGGAAGTTCAAACTACATGTTCCATGATCTTCTCACTGAAAATCTCATATATGTTCATTTCCATATTCTTCCAATTACTTGATGTGTTCACTTTCCTTGGCTCCACCCCTCGATGCCGTTTGTGGTTGGGTCCTTCATCTGTTTGCTGCCTTTTAGCCACTGTTTCAGACCTCTGTCCCTCATGCCATTGTTACATTCAGGGTACTTGCAACGTCTATTCTCCTCTGTCCTTTTTGGGGTTTCTTGTTCAACATTTTCTTCATTTTGTCCCATACGCCTATGTCCTGCACAGCGTGTAATATTTATTCCGGCTGCGGTCACTTGTTTCCGCGGTCCACAATTTCTTTGGGTCGAAATTTCCTTGAAGATGTTCCTCTTGCACCATGCCCCTGTTGCATGGCGGGACACCTTCCTGCAGGTGGCAACCAACTTCATCCAGGATCCACAATCTCCTCAGGTCAGTTCCTTTGGCTCTCCACGTCACCCTGCAACTTGCTTTCTGCCCCTATGCCTCCTCTTCTGTCCTTTGACCAGTTTCACTATGACATCTTCTACGGGATTCTCTTCTTCTTCTGCTGTCTGAGGTTTCCTGTCCACTGAGGTCAGCTTTTCTTTTTCTAGACATATGTCCATCTTTTGGCAGGCCATCGTCTCTTCTTCTTCGTTAGGAATCTTCTGTCGCTTCACTACATCCTCTTTTTCTCTTGGATTTGCCTCCATTGCATCTTGGCTGACTGTCGTGTCTTTCTGCCAGGCATTCATATTGGCTTTCAACCTCTTGTCTTGCATGGCAGCTGTCCTTGCTTCGATGGCTCTCATTTCTGCTCGGAGGCTTCTCTTTCTGTGGCCATCTCTTCTCGCCAGGCTGTTGAGACGGTGTTCATTCTTCCCAGGAAATCTTGGGCGGGCAGCAGGCGTTCCATCATTTCTTCCATTTTCATCATGTGGCTGTATAATTCGTTGTAACTTGTGGCGTGTTGAATTTCGTAGACACTTCTGACACCAAATTGTCACATGTTGGGTATGTGACACGCGACAAATAACTTCACGCCGTCTTTGATCTAGCAAATTTATTGCACATTTGCTCTTACACTTACACAATTTACAGTTTCCCAACTATTTCTCCTGCTGGAGTCACTGCCATTCACTCGATACAACTCAACTTGTAACTGCTGGACTTCAACTCATACTCAATACTGCTCGTAACTGCTCTTACTCAGTACTCTAGTAACTTGCTCTCTAGTAGCTCTGGTTACACTGACAAATACTCCTTGTTATGTAGCTTCTGCACTGACAACACAGGAAACAGTTACGTGATAGCTACCACTGTTGCGTGATGTCATGTTTACTGATTGCCAAGCAACAGTCTCTGCATGGAGTTGCCTGTTGCCACATAGTGACTGCGGTGACCCCTGTTACGTCACTGTGGGAAATGCTGTTGTGTGACCGCGGGGGAAGGGGGCGTCCTGCATAGTGCAAATACATCACACTATTTTTAATTCTTAGTGACATGACAGGATTCTAGTCCCAGCAGGGCAAGTTTTATAAATAAGATATTTCGTCCTGCCCAGTAACATTGGTATGTTGGGATTTTGAAATTCCTGGTCCTTCTGAATTTGTATTGTTTAGCTCATTTAGGTAGTTTCAGATTTTTTGACATGTTTTCTGTCTTCCTTATGGATCTGTTTTGTACAGGTACTGCAAGTGGCAGAGACTCTGTTGGATAAGTTACAGCTTGCTATGAAAGGGAAATCTGAAGATGAACAGTGTGTGGGTTCATGTTTTGTTGAGCTGGCTGACCAAATGAAATCTGTTTATGGACAATACTGTATGAACCACAATAATGCACTTACATTGCTTGAAAAGGTAATTGGTGAACATTGTATAATTTTTCATAGTCGGCATTGAGCATGTTAGTTTAATTGTAACTCAGTGACTTCTCTTCAGGAGATACCCACTTCAGATATCAGCTGAGGGACTGACTGTCCTAACTGAAGTGTTTTCTATTCTTTCTCCTTACAGGAAACTGTGGGGATTTTGTCGTTGTGTAGGAGGCCATGGCTTCATCCTTCCGAACACCTCATTCGCAATCATCTTCATATGTAATCTTATATAATCACTACAGTCAATATACCATCATTAAGATAACCTGCAAATGAATTTTAACAACGTATACATGTAATTTAATTACTCACTCCTTGATTATCTACTTACAATTTATAATACAAGTTTGACCGCCATGGCCGCTGCAGCCGCAAAATGGTAGGTCCCAGGCCTCAGCCTGGAGACTGTCTGTCTTGACTGAGGTGATTTGTGGTTCTCCATGTTCTCTCCAAGCAAATTCTTGCATAACACCTCAGATTAGACTATGATACTACCATGCACATTGCTTTTAACTCATTATTCATCCAACCATTTGATACTATATAGTGTGAGCTATTCACGCCATCTTTACATAAAGCATAAACTTAACTCACTACGTGGAGCTGGGCCCTTCTTGAGAAGCCACAAACTGTTCAGCTACTCAAGAACTTCCTGGCATTTTATGGAATCTGAAGGTTCATTACAGTGTTCACAAGAGCCCTCCACTGGTCCCTATCCTGAGCCAGATCAAGCCAATCCATACCATCCAATTTTATCTAAGATCCTTTTTTATATTGTCCACCCACCTACGTCTTGGTCTTCCCAGTGGTCTCCTTCCTTCCAGCTTCCCACCAATATCCTATATGCATTCCTCCTCTCCCCCAATTGTGCTACATGCCCGTCCCATCTCATCCTCCTTGACTTGATCTTTTTAATTATACTTGGAGAAGAGTACAAGTTATGAAACTCCTTATTATGCAGTTTTCTCCAACCTTCTGTAACTTCATCTTTCTTCAGTCCAAATATTGTCCTTGGCACCCTGTTCTCAAACACCCTCAATCTGTGTCCCCCTGTTAAGGTCAGAGACCAGGTTTCACATCCATACAGAACCACAGGCAAAATTATACAAAAGGTTCTGAACTGAATGGTAGCAGGCATTACCCGAGTTCAATCTACTCTTAATTTCCTCCTGAATAAGGTTTTGATTTGTTATAGTCGTTTCCAAATTTGTGAACTGTGCCACACTTTCAAAACATCTGTTACGTATCTTTGTGTCATGATTTTACCCTGCATTTTGGTGACAAGACAGCAACATTTACTTAGTTTTCTTTGTGTTTACTTCTAGACCAACAACCTTAATAGCATCAGTTAAAGTTTGCATGTTTTTCTTTCATTCATTCATCAGTAATCTGTCAGATGACAGGTCCACAGCCTCTTCCAAAACAGTTTCTCCACTTAATGCGATCTTCTGTTTTTGGAAAGAGACTATCCAGGAAAAGTGATAATGTGGTAGTTTTTCCATTTGCTTTCCACATCGCAGTACAACAGCCGTTCAAACCACTCTGGTCACGCCTGTTGCTATACGAACTTGAACCATCTCGAGCATCATTTTCTCTGTGCTTCCAGTCACCGCTGATGACACTGCTTCCGGCATCAGTTTTCTTTATGGTATCTACATTATCACCCAGTGGATTCACATCATCGGCATAGGCCAACAGCTGATGTGTCCTGTTTAGTTTCAGTCCCACCTGGTTTCCCTGGACCTTCCTAATAGCATATTCTAAGGCAAAGTTGAAAAGGAGTGGTGATAAAGCATCTCCTTGTTTTAGACTATTCTGGATAGGAAATTTATCAGACAAATGTTTACCTACACGGACTTTACTATACATTTCGTTTAAACGCATTCTAATCAATCTAACAAGTTTCATGGGTATCCCAAACTCTATCAGAATATTGCACAGTATTTCCATCCTAAATGAATCATAGGCTTTCTTGAAGTTATGAATAGCTGATGTACTGTCACATCGTACTCCCATATTTTTCTCCAGTATCTGATGAATGCAAAAGATCTGATCTGTATTTGATCTGTTATGTCACCCTTCTTGTGAACTGGTACAATAATAGAATCCTTCCACTGATCAGGCAATTTTTCTCATTGCAAATAAAATTTTCTTATGGATCTTAGAACATAATATTTCACCTCCAGATTGAATCAGTTTTGCCAGAATTTGATCACTACCTGGCGATTTATACCGTTTCAATTTTGCAATAGCACTTTCAACCTCAAAAGGGCTGGGATCAGGTACTAACATCTCAGCTGATTTCTGTCTGTCCAACACCACTGACCCTATATACAACTATTCTATTATATTATTATTATTATTATATTATTCTATATTCTATATATTCTATATTCTTTTATATTCTATACTATAGTATATTGTACATTCAATAACAGAGAAGTAGTTCTTCCACCTATTGAAAATGTTGTGGGAATATGCAAGAAGATCACCATTCTTATCCTTCACTAAGTTACTGCTAGGTTGGTAACCCCTCTTGAAATCTTTTATTCCTCTATACAGGTCTTTAATGTTCTTATTCTTACTGTTCATTGCAAGCTCATCAATTTTGTCTTTCAGATATTCCCTCTTTTTATTCCTGAAATGCCTGCTGGTTACACATCTTATATTGTTCAGATTATCCCCATTTATTTCTCTTGGATGCTGTAAGCACTGCAATTTGGCTTGTTTCCTTTGGTCTAATAATTTTTAGCATCCTTCATCGAATTTGGCTTATGCTTCTGCAGTTCATAATGACTTAGACTCTCTTTGGCAGAAATTTTGATATTCTAATAGTTTCCCAGGCCTCAGTGTCTTAAGTTTTCCAAAGCTGCAGACCTATTCGAGATTTCACATACATACCAGGGTTGGATAAAAAGTAGTGGCAACACTGTGGTAACATGAAAGATGTGCGTCAGGTGGCACTAGCGCCGTCTATAGCTGATAGCAGTAGTTCAGTTGAAGTAGTGCAGTGAATGGCTCTGGTTGTGTTTCATTGAGTTGCATTGGGCATCGTCTTGAAGTGCAGCAAGCATCCTAACAACATGTTTACGAAACAAGAACAACACTCCTGGATAAAAATCGAAGTTGTATGAGGTCGCAGTGCACAAAACTGTTATCAGGGACTGCGAGAAGCATGTGGTGATGCTGCTTTCCATATCGCACAGTGGCACGGTGGGTGAAATTGTTCCGTGAAGGGAGGGATGCCATTCAGGATGACCCCATGTTGACAACCACACAATTCAGTCTCTTGCTTCTTTGCTGGATGTTGATTGTTGATTGGCTGCGTGGGGGTTTGCTGCTGAGGTAGGCATATGTTACAAAACTGTGCTCCACATTCTGCACGATATTCTTGGATACCGCAAAATTGCAGCACGTTGGGTACCCCATACAATGTCCAAGGTGCAACAATGGCAACATTATGCAATTGCACAGGACTTGTTGGACCAGTACGAGAGGGAAAGTGATGACTTCCTTGGAAGGATCGTCACTCTGAACGAAACTTAGGCTCACTCATACAAACCGCACTTGAAGTGACAATCAAATGAATTGAAGCATCCTGGCTCTCGTTGTTGAAAGGAAGTGTGCCGTACACAGAGTAATGTGAAGGCGATGTTCGTTGTGGATTATGGCATTGATGGAGTGGTACTGCACCACACTGTTCCTCAATGAGAGACAGTAAACGCTGCCTACTACTGCATTTTCCTGCATAATCATCTTCGTCCAGCACTCAGGAGAAAGTGATGACACTTCTTGGCACCGAACCCCATCATCCTTCATGACAGTGCGAGGGCTCGTACTGCTGATGCTGTCAAGGATCTCCTTTGCCGCTAGCGATAGGAGATACTGCAACTTCTATATGTATAATATAAACTCCGTTGTAAATGTAACACTTTATTGTAGTTCTTGTCCCCCCCCTTTACAATACATGTTTCGGCTACAACCAGCCATCATCAGGTGTATTTCACTTCACGTAGCTGTCACACTGCACTTAATATTAACATTTAAGCTCCAGATTTACAATTGTTCATTGCTGTGTTGTCAATCGGCACCCGATATTCCAGAACACCCCTTGTCGATTTTGTCAATTATGTTTAAAATCTATTAATATTTCCACGTCAGTTGGTACTGCTGATGCTATCAAGGATCTCCTTTGCTGCTAGCGATACGAGATACTGCAACTTCTATATCTATAATATAAACTCCGTTGTAAATGTAACACTTTATTGTAGTTCTTGTCCCCCCCCTTTACAATACATGTTTCGGCTACAACCAGCCATCATCAGGTGTATTTCACTTCACGTAGCTGTCACACTGCACTTAATATTAACATTTAACCTCCAGATTTACAATTGTTCATTGCTGTGTTGTCAATCGGCACCCGATATTCCAGAACACCCCTTGTCGATTTTGTCAATTATATTTAAAATCTTTATTAATATTTCCACGTCAGTTGGTTTAAAATTTACGTTCTCAATTTAGCTTTAATATTTAAAATTTAAATTTAGATTTAAAATCAAAATCACAGAGATACCTGCTCTATGCGTATATATGCTGCAGCTGCTACCTCTTTCTTTCAGCACAACTCGCGTGTTATCTGTAATACACAAATTTTCACTCTAAGTCCATGCAGCTCCAATTTGACAAGCAGTAATTTATGATTTATTACATCAAAGGCCTTAGTTAAATCTAAACATATGCCCATAACTAGCAGCTTATCTAATGCTTTCTGGATATCCTCTATGAAGTTTTGTGTTGCTGTATTGGTAGATTTCTTCTCTCTGAAGCCATTTGAACCTCAGATATCATGTTATAGTCTTCATCAAATTTGGAAAGGTTCCAGAACATAATGAAATATTAAACATAAAGGTTAATGGTTTCTTGATATACTGAATACTTTCTTCTACTAACCCTTCAGGTATTTTGTCCCAGCCAGCTGAAAATTTACCTTTTAGTTTCTTGGTTACATTTAAAACCTTTTCTCCAGTAATTGGAGCAAGAAACATGTAATTAGAGATTAATATTTCATTATTAACAGTGTCATGACCAAATGTACAACCCTTATTTTGATTTAACATCTTATCCACATTTTCTATGAAAAAAGTATTAAATTGATGAGATATTACTCTGTCCAAAAAGTATCCGACCTTGGGCCGGGGAAAAAAAGTTCTGTATCTGGGTGGTTACAATACCTAATCCCCTTCAAAGTAGGCCCCTTGTGACTCCACACATTTAGCCTAGTGGTCCTTCCATCGCTGGAAGCAATTCTGGAAGGCTTCTTTTGGAATTGCATGCAGTGGCGCCATCGTGTTCTGTATGATGTCCTCGCGGCTGTCAAAATGGCAGCCTTTTAGCAGTGTCTTCAATCTTGGGAACAGCCAGAAATCACAAGGAGCCATGTCAGGAGAGTAGGGAGCCTGGCGAACCTGCAGAATGCCTTGCTTGGCCAGGAAACTGTGGATCAGGTACGATGAATGAGCTGGGGTGTTGTCATGATGCAGCTGCCAGTTGCGTGTGTCCCACAGCTCTGGTCTCTTGCACTGAACTGCATCACGAAGATGGCGGAGGACTTCTTGGTAGTACTCCTTATTGACAGTCTGGCCTAGTGGTGCGTACTCATGATGCACAACACCCCGGTAATCGAAAAAACACTCAGTATCACCTTCACATTGTTCCGAACCTGTTGTGCTCTTTTGGGCCTTGGGTATGTTGGGTACTTCCATTGTGACGTCTGGACCTTGGTTTCCGGGTCATATCCGTACACCCACGACTCATTACCAGTGATCACAGTCTTCAGGAACCCAGGATTCCTGTTGGCGCACTCCAGCATGGCCTGCGCGACCTCAAGATGGAGTTGTTGCTGCTCCTGCGAAAGCAGCTTGGGCACAAATTTTGCCGCCACTCTTCGCATGCCCAAATCCTCAGTTAAAGTTGTGTTTGTGGAACTTCTGCTGATCCCAACCTCATCAGCAACTTCACAGATGGCCAAATGACAGTCCTCCATGATCAGTGTCCGTACTTCTTCAATGACATCAGCATTTCAGCTTGTTGACTGTCTCCCAGAATGCTGCTCACTGTCCGCCGACATACGGCCATGTTTAAAGCCGTTGAATCACTGTTTAATTTGAGTGACCCCCATTGCATCATCGCCGAAAGCCTGCTGAATTTTGCGAATTGTTTCCACTTGGGTATCCCCAAGTTTCTGACAAAATTTAATGCAGTATCGCTGCTCCAAGCGTTCTGTCATCTTGAGTGAAACGAGAATGCGATGAACACGTGTTACACCACTTCGATATCTGGCAGCCACAGATGCATCTGGCAGTGTTGCGAGTCAGCAAAAATCACGCATGCGCATGAAAGTCCCTTCTACCTCTACGCTCAGTTTCCCCACCCCTTTGGCCATTACTCACAGCAGCAAAAAATAAAGTCAGATACTTTTTGGACATACGGTATATCCTGTGGGTTTGAAACTAACATGGAGCCTATTTGTAAAGAAGTGTTTTGATTTGTTTTTTGATAATTCCCTGATTCATTTTTTATTATTTGCCGTAGTGCCTTGGTATGGTTTGCTAATCTTGCAATAAGTCTGTCATTTTCTCTTTTTCGTGCTTCAGATATCACTTTCTTATAAGTAATTTGATATTTCTTTAGATAGTTCAGTGTTTTACTGTACGTATATACCTTTTTCTTTAACAAACATAACAATCACAGCCTCTCTTCCAGTACTTTTATCCCTTTTGTTAACCTTCCTGATCTGATACCTTTATTTTGAAATAATTTTTTAAGGGAAAAATATTTATGAAATACTTGTGATAATTTGTTAAAAATGAACTGTATGCTCTATTTACATCAGTATGTAAGTAGACATCTTCCCATATTTCATTTTTAAACGATTGTTAAATATTTCTATATTTCTTAGTTAGAGGACTCTTTTTACAGTATCTTAGTATTGTGTATGGCTTACATAAACCGCAGGCCGTGCCATAGCTCAAGCAGTTAGTTGCTGGCTTCCCACCGCGGTGGCCCAGGTTTGATCGTGGGTCTGGGCAAGTGGGATTTGTGGTGGAAAAAGTGGCGCTGGGGCGGGTTTTCTCTGAGTACTTTGGTTTCCCCTACCAATCTTCATTCCACCAAATTCTCCATCATCTTAATCACCCGGGGCAGGCTACAATAGGTCAATCAGTGGCCGCCATGCTGAGTGGACCCAGTTGGACTCCACCTCCCACTAAGCAAATTTAAAAAGAAAAATTTACATAAACCATAAATAAGTTAATAAAAGAAATACATTCTGACAACCATCTTAGCTGTGACATATTTTACAAGAAGAAATGTTAAATTGTGCGCCATGTTTGAAATGACAGATAGTGATATTTTATAACAGAAAAGTTTCGGTGGAAATTTCCAGTAATGAGTTTCTGTGAGTTAATTGTTTAACTGTAGGAGAATACACTTACTGTTAACAGTTTTGTGTATAGTGTAAAATATTCCTCAGTTAGGCTATTTTATATTACCATTTTTATTTTGTGCCATATTTCCTTTGTGAATCCCAAATATAAATTTATACAAATCATATACCATTGCAGTATTTATTAAGTAATTAATATATAATTTTTTCTTTACAGTATGAGTCAGTTGAAGAAATACAGATTTTATTCAATAAAGGAATTGAGACTCTGCGTTTACAAGTTGCTTGCTTTGATATGGGTTCTATTCTTATCAAACCAGTACAAAGAATACTTAAGTATCCACTCATTCTGAATGAATTAATAAAGGTGAGAATAAAGATTCTGATAATTCAGTATTATTGGAAATATAAGGCTTATGTACTGAACTTTTATATCTCTTATTAAGAATGTATCATAAAACCTCTACACTTTTTCATGTAAGAGTGTTCTAAAGGGATTTTTAAAAATATGTGTTCAGTTTTTTAATTCAGTTCATTTATGCTTTTGTGGCTACTGTATACACATGTGCAGCAATCCGTGATGAGTTAGAGAGTCATTGAATTTGTTTTTAATATTCTCTCCCGATCCATTTATATGTTTCTCCCCAAATGGCACACAGTAAATTTTAACAATCAATGATTATATGTGTACATGTTGCATAATATGATGGCTATTTGGAAAGTAACAACTGTTTATTTAGGCTCATGCATGTGAGGTAGCATCACATGACTTATTGCCTTGTAAACCATCACATAAATGGTCACCTAGTGTTTGTTCTTGTCTCCTACAGAATGAGTTATGAAGTGTCCTGCGATTGATAATCCCGCCAGCTGCCAAATTCACATTGGTTTCTACTTTCGTCACTTTAAAGAACATGAGTGCTTTGGAAATCCATTGTTTATTATGCGCGGCAGTTTACAGCCAAAATGTAATGAGTGAAGGACATGTAAGACAGTGGTGTAGAATATTCAAAGATGGATGAACAGATTTTCACAGAAATGTTTACCAAAGAATTTGTGAAAGATGGTGCTGCATAATTTTAAAATTTAGTGTGAATTGCCAAAAATATCACAGACACTTCTATATTAGATTATCACAGGCTAGGTTATCACAAGTTCTGTGCAACATGGGTTTGAAAATGCTCATGGGTGAGCACAAAATGTAGAGCATGGCTTCGGCTTTGACTTTTTTTTAGAGCAGTGCCACACAAATGGCGATGAATTTCTCAATCACATCATACAAGTCACAGGTGATGAAACCTGTGTTTCATTTATGAATGTTGAAACCAAAGAGCAGTTGAAGCATCAGATGCACACACATTCACAAAACAAGCTGAAAAGTTTGAACAAATGTCTGCCAGCAGCTGATAACAACTGTTTTTTTGGAACAGGAAAGGAAACCTGATGGTGGAATTCATGAAACAAGGTACCAAAATAATATCAAAAATTTATTGCAAAACTCCCAAAAAAAAAAAATGTGTAAGGTAATTTAGAGCAAAAGTTATGGAATGCTGACATCCAGTATACCCAGTGCTCCTTCATGACAGTGTATGTCCGCATACAGCTGCTTGCACTTGAGCACTGCAACTGGCAGCTGTTTACTTACCTGAAGAACTGGCTGAGGTCACAGTGCTTCAACAGTGATGAGGAGTTGATAGAAGAACTGGCTTAGGTCACAGTGCTTCAACAGTGATGTGTTAATGGAAGGTGCCAGAATGTGGCTAAGCTCACAGGCAGCAGACTTTTTTGACACAGGCATACAAAAAATTCTTCCCCAATATGACAAGCGCCTCAATTCTGGCGATGATTATGTTGAGAAGCAGCTGAAGTACGTACATTTTTTTTTAATATAATGCTCATTGCGTGTTGTGTTAACAGTTCACCAGAGGATACTTCCCAAATAGCCCTCATTTGTGTCTTGTGCATAGTGTTCTGGTAAGTAGTCTGTTTCAGAGCAGTTATGATGGCAAGGGTAACTGCGGTGTCTCTCATGAAGAAATGTCTCACAGTAGAATTTTTCTCTGAGTAATGAACTTAGCCAGCATTCATTGACACGTGTGTGTGTGTTGTAAAGTTATGTGAACCATTTGTAAATTTTGTAAGAAGTGTTCCATGCCACTAATGGTGCTTATGTAAACTGTGTAATTGGTTGTGCAGGAAACTGGCTAGAATTTATTATGCAATCATCTGATTAAAATGCATTTATTGTTACCAAGACCTTCAGGTTACATGCAGCTATATGAGTGTTTTGATGTGATAGCTACTTGTAATAAATAAGTAATTTTTTATGCATTCATTCTTGAACACTTCATTGCATGTCTTAACAAAAAGAAATATGTGTGTACTTAATATTTCTAGGCACAGATAGGAAGATATTAAATTGATCTAAAAAACAGGATGGGAGGGCATTATTTGGCTCAGAATTGATGTATCAGTGTTAGCAACTTGGTTGTGCATTCAGATAGACGTCTGCCTTCTGGCATGAAAGAACAAGAATGAAGAATGACTTAGTGCCCTGTTAGACAAAGAACCGGATATAGATTCTGATGGTGACGTGGGATTGGAGAATGAGAGAGAAACTGCGAGTGAAGAATTGTGCAATGAAATGTCTGAAAGTGAGAGTGAGAGAGGAACAAGTGTTGTGCTTGTTGATGGGTGGGAAGAAGCGACAGTGGGCTACAAGAAACCCAGACATACACATTTACTAAAAATGCAGGGCCACAATTTAACCTTCTGCAGATGCAAGAGCCCATGGATTATTTAACTTATTTTCAGTAAATTGTTTTTGAATAACATTGTTATAGAGACAAACAGATATGTGAGACACAAATTTTTGGAACTTCACCTAAGCCTGAGTTCCATTTGGAGTATGTGGTCTGATGTGTCTGTTCATGAAATGAAGGTGGTTTTAGGTCTAACCATAAATATGTGCCTATTGCCATTACCTGACATGAAAGCCTATTGGTCTAGTGAGTGGGCAACACAGATATCATTTTTTGGTGATGTAATGTCTCTAGTTCGCTTTTTGCAGATATTTCAGATGATTCATGTGGAAAATGATACCACCGAAGAAAGCAGTCGGGCCATCAAAAAAAAAAAAAAAAAAAAAAAAAAAAAAAAACAAGGAAAGTACATGGGGTGATAGAACATATAGAGGAACGGTTTCAGAAATATTTTGTGTCAGGTAAAAACATTGCAATAGATGAATCAGCAGTTGGGTTCAAGTACAAAATAATTTTCAAAGCTTATAATCCGAAAAAACTTATGAAGTGGGGCATCAGATTATTTGTATTAGGTAACATTGACACTGGTTATGTTCATAGTATGATTCCATATTACGGAAAACTTACAGGTGAAATGTGTAACTTGCCATACTCAGGAAAACCGATCTCTTCAGGAACAGTTCTTTCCTTGATGGACAGACTAGAACTCAGTGTGTGTGGTGTTGAAGGCCACACCTTTTCACTTACAGATGTTATAGTAGTGTTCAGTTGACCCAAGAGTTGGACAATTGAAAATGCCACACCACAGGCCCTAGTATTGCTGGTAGAGTTTGCAGTCCAAAACCCCTCAGGAATGGGGTCAGGAAGAAAGCGAAGAGGGGGACACTTTTACCTACAGAAGAGGGAGTGTCCTGCTAATGGGCTGGAAAGACAAGGGTGGTTCTCATGATGTCTGCATATCATGATACATCGATGAAAAATATGGTGACCATTCAGAAAAGGGGGCAGCAGAAAGAAATTCAAAAGCCAATGTGCATACTCAACTATACAAAACGTGGGTGGTGTAGAACGCAGTGATCATTACTGAGTGCAATATGCTTTCATTTGTAAATCTCTGAAGTGGTGGAGAAAACTCTTTTTCTGGTGCCTGGAAGTGTGCATTGTAAATTCATACATTTTGTACAGCAGCCATAAGCCACACATGGGAGTGAAACAAATGTCACATGTCAAGTATCCACAAGCTCTTGTTGAAAATCTAGTAGGCAATATGCGCAACCCAACAAAGAGGTCACATCTGAGGTCAGCTGTGAGAGAAGAGAGACTAATACAACGCCTCACTTCCTCTACCACTATGATGAAAGGAAACACAAAAACTGCATTGTGTGCAGCAATCAGAAGGTCAAGGGAGCCAGAAAAGAAACATATTTCTATTGTAAGACCTGTAGAAATCAACAGGCCATGTGTCATGGGGAATGTTTCAAAAGATATCACACTCTCAAGATATTACAGAAATTTTAGTGTAGGTTTATTGAGTTTTTGTTGTTTGTGTACACAGAAGTGTAAATGATGAGGAAAAGAATATGTGTATATTATATACTAGAGAACAGCAGACAATTTGAGCCAGTTAAACACTACATCCTCTCTCCACACTTGATGTCATACACCACCACAAGGCAGAGAATTTGTCTTCTTGCACTGTGCTGGTAAGTGCACATATTGCCTTTTCACTTTATGCCCTTGTTGCATGAACTTTTTGATCAAAACAGCTCGCTTAGTGGTTCTGTGGGCATTTAAAATCCCCTGACAACCTGGCTGCAGAAATTTTTCCACACGCGACAACCAGAAAGGTTTAAGAACAGATGTTACCAAGCAAGTTGGTGTAGAGATAATGATCTAGACTTGTGTTCCAGAAGTATGTGATTCCAATCTGAACCAGGTTACTAGCTTTTCTGAGTAAGGTTTTTCAAGCTTTTCATCAGCCTGTCCAAGCAAATGCCAGAAATTTCTTAACATACTGCCTCCAGTGCATTCTGCCAAAAACATCTGTACCCATATGCCAGACCACATGGAGTCATGATCCGGAAGACCATAGTACAAATCTTCACTGCTTTGAAAAGGATAGGTGTCATGTAACCACATGAATATTCAACAAACTTTTCTTATTTCTGATGTTTACTCTGTTCTTTGATATATCAGATGAAAAAAATTGGGACTAGTTTTTTTTTCTCTCGTAAGAATAGCACTGAATATACCAGATTCAAATCTTCTTATGAGATCCAGTGACTTGAGCCTGAATATATCTGATTTAGTGAAAAACAGTTATTTAACAAGACTGGAAATGAATTCAAGATGGCATTCTTTTCAGTTTATTAAGCTTACTTACAGTCTGTTTATGAAATATGATTAATAGTTTATGATATACAGGAAAAGTCCATTTTTTACCTTAAGTAAAGTGGCCTTATTATAGGTCACTATGGCTGGAACTCCCTTTTATTGATGTTTAGTTCTGTATTTATTTTTCTCAAGTCATATCATCTGTTAGTGGCTAAATGGAGTTTCAGGGTACCTAGAAAACTCACCTATGCTCAAATCACAGCTGTGTAAAAGAATTTTCAAAACTGAAGGGAAGGTAACATGTTGAAATGTGATATTATAGGTTCCAGCTACTAAAAAATATTTCATGACCTGTGCATGCTATGGCCGGAAAGTTCCAAGAATGGCTGCGTGGAGTGTTTGTTACACCCCATCTGAGAATTGTCACTGTGTGTTTTAATGTATTCTTTCAACTGTGGAGGGTTTGTGTGTCCTTTGCATTGGTGTTTCTCACAGTATTAAGTTAAATGAAAGAACCTTGTTCTTTCATGACATGTGCATGTGTGATAAATTTTTAGTAGCATATTAATCTTGAACTTCTGGTGTAATTAAAGAAAATGTCCCCAGAAATTACATATTATTAGCAGTTTATGGAGTCAGCAGTGTTAAAGGGGATAATTCTTAAAGTGGCACAGATATTTTTCTGAAGGAAGAGGAAGTGTTCATGATGATTCTTGATTGGGCCATTCAACAACAGTGTAAACTAATGAAAATATTTAAAAATTGCATCAGCTTGTTCGTTCCAATCGGAGAATGACAGTCAGAATGGTAGCAGAAGAACTGAGGATTGATAAAGAGATTGTAAGATTTGAGGTTTTCATGTCGGTGACTATGAAGAGTGCCATCTTCTGGGATGTGACCATGTAAATCTTGTGTGAACCGATGCTCATGCTGGTTCCTCGCTCGCAAATTTTTCTACCCTGAAGATAGAAGCAATACATTTCTCCAAAACGTCAGTTCACACAAGGTCTATATGGCGCCACATCCCAGAAAATGGCATTCTTCAGTAAAGAGATTGTTTATGAAATTTTAATGACCAGCCTTGAAATAAAAAGGAGTTTGTTCTAAGATGGTCCCAAAACAGTTGACTGATGGCCAATGACTGAGGCAGTTTTTGAAGTCAAAATGGATACCTCTGGTGGATCATTCTTGCTGTTCTCCTGATTTGGTTCAGTGTGACTTCTTTGATTCCCACTTATGAAACCTTTACTGAAAGGGACTCATTTTACATCCTTGGTGAAGGTCCAGCAAATATTCTGCATACATTAAAAGTGATGTAAAAAGACAAGTTCAGAAGTGCTGTTAGCAGAAAAGATTTGTGTAAGGGTGTCAAAGGATGACAGCAATTAATTAGTAAGCTGAGGTTTAACTTACTTAAAAAGTCATTCATGGTACAATATTTCCACACCTAACAAGGCTGCAGTTCCCATATTACTTATGGTTTTGTGGGGTTTTTGTCTGTGTTGTTCGTCATTACTCCAATGACAACCCACTTCTTCGGAACAGTTTGTTGGTCCTGAAAAGGACCATGGTTGCTGAGTTGTTTGATCGGTGAGGTAGTGCGGCGCGTGCCGGTAGGGAGAGAGGTTAGTTGCGGTGATTTGACTGGCCACAGCGCGGCCGTTGCTGGAGGTTGCTTGATCGCCGTGTGGCAGGTGAGTTGAAGTTGCGTGGTCGCGCAGCGCGGTCGTAGGAGTGATGAGGCAGTGGCTACGCCAGATGCCCAGTGGGTCGGACAGGGACACGACCACCGGTGAGTCCAGGCGAGATACCCCAGTGCGTCGGGTGTGAGAGCCGGAGGGCCGAAGCAGTTGTGTCTGGCACAGCCTGCCGATGCTTCCGAAGACCAAGCGCTGGTGATGAAGCCTGCTGGCTGATGTTGCTTGAGTGATGCCTGATCGAGGTCTGCTTGTCGACTCATGCTGCCTGTTTCGGGCTGCTCCTTTTTATACACTGCTCGGTGGGCGGAGCAAAACTTGAAATTGGGGAGGAAGAATTTGCAGGGCGCTGATTGGCTAGCCCGCGTAATGACGTAGATGCGGGGCTAGCAGCGAGCGCAGTATAAATGCGAACGTTTGGAGCAATTTGATTGGTTAGCGTGCGTGATGGTGAAAAGTGATGTGAAGAGTGTGCATTGCAGAAAATGCATGATAATGTGGGATGTTCCCACAGTTTGTATGAGATGTTTGTGAACATGTATAATTGTGTATGCAACATGAGTACTAGTTTCTAACGTACATAGTATGTACTATATATGAGAAAGAGTAGTGACTGTGAAAAAGTCAGTCCCAAAATGTAATGGATCAACACATTTTTGGCACCCCTAATTACATGAAAGTGTTTTTTTGAAGTATCGTCATGTATGTATGGGTTCCTTACTAGCACCTGAATGGTTGAATGAATTTTATTCATATTCAACATTTGAGAGTTTACCCATCCCTAGACACTGTCTGGTGAATCTTAAAGCTCCAGCTCTGAAAACAGTGGCCCCTAAGATAGGCCCTAAAATACGAAATGGTAATTTTCTAGAAAATAGCTCTGACAATATTAAACAAGTTTCAGAAATTTATGGAAATCACAATTGTAAATGAAATTACATAATTGTGCCTTCAGAAAAATAGAGGTGCACACACTGGAGCCCAAATGCGAAATGTTAATTTTCTTTAAACAGGCTTTACCGGTCTGGCAGATGTTTGGTATTCAGTAACCAGCAGTGGTATTCTGAACAGCAGTCAGTTTCTTGTCCAAGGTAACATAGTCAAGATTAATTATGAAAAAGTATGTGTAATGTCTTTGCACTGATTTTTGCTTTCAGTGTACTGAAGATTCTCATAAGGACAAACCCGAATTACTAAATGCTGTGAGAACAATGATGGATGTAGCTACTTACATAAATGAGTACAAACGTCGTAAAGACATTGGTAAGCTTAAATTAAATTTCAGAATTTAATGAGTTTACATATTAATATTCTTAAATAAAATGTATATTACCAGTCATGGTAGCTGAGAGGTCTTAAGGCATATACTGTCTTCACTCACTTGGAAGCTGGGGTTGTGGGTTCGAATCCCACACAAGGCATGGATGTTTGGTATGTGTATGTGTTTATTCTGTGTTTGTGTTGTCCTGTATTTAGGTAGAGTCCTTGTGATGAGCTGATCATCCTACTATATGTAAAATGATCATGAAACTGAAAAATCAGAGGCCAGGGCCCAAGGGGGCTGTAGAGCCAGTGAAAAAAATGCATATTATTTAGTAAATATTGGAAGTAGTAGGCGTATAATGTTTAAGTTGTGGGTTAATGTGATGATAATTACTTTTTTTAGTGTCAAAATATTTGGATGATGGAAATGCTAGCATATCCAGTAGAATGTCAAAGATTTCCCTACATTCTGTTGCCAAAAAGTCTGCAAGATTTGGGCTGATGCTCACATCTACACTCTTTGGAGTTGCTGTAAGTTTTACACCATTGTGTAAATTAATGTTGAATCTAAAAATCATGTTAAGGATACTGTAAAAGGTGACCAGTTTTACTTATAGAAGTTTTATTTAGTGAATGCTGTCAGTAGCTCAGATTCTCTAGTGCTTAATGATAGAGTAATTGGTGGATGCTGGATTGGAAAGAGTACTGAATGAAATGATGGCGCATGAAATGAGTTCATTGTCAGATGAGGTGTAATGATCATTGTGAATGTGAGTTAGGAGGATTGGAAAATGAAGTCTCATGTCTGATTGAGATTATTATCTTCGCATGTTATTCCTTATATTAAAATTTAGTATGGAACATTGAAGTTTTTGCAGGATTAAGAAGAATTTTTTATTAATAAAATTATTAATTATATCTCATTGAGTTAAAATATTCACAGAACAGAATTTTATAATATTAAAATACATTGACATGAGTTTGTCTATGGAATTTGGTAGGTCTTAAATATTTTTTTAAAATTTTAAGTCCTATTCTTTTAACAATTTATAGTAACTTTAATCTTCCTTTAATCTTTACAGTATAATTAATTTCCCTACAAGAATTTCTTATAATTCTTGTATTTTAATAGATAATATCTATATTAATAGCTACTTACATGGATTCTCTGTGAATCGTCTTATTAATGGTCTGTCTGACCATGATGCTCAAGTCATTGTTTTCAATAATATTACTGTTCTAGACAATGAACAGATATTTTATCATAAAAGAGTTATTAATAATTGTACTATAGGTCAGTTTTTATTTTTGTTAAGTTATGAAAATTGGGAAGAGTTTTTTTCTTAAATGAATGTGAATATAGCCTTCAATCAATTTTTTAACATATTTCTTAGGATCATTTATTCATGTTTTACCTTGAAAAAATTTCAATATCCACATGCACAAAAATCATGGCTAACTTCTGGTATTAAAATTTCATGTGCAAATAAAAGAATACTGTATCTAGTTTCCAGAAATAGCAACAATCCTAATGTTAAAGAATATTTTAAGAAATATTGCAGAATCTTGACCAAGGTTATTACAGCAGCCAAAAAATTACATTATAATCCACTTATTGTAAAATCTAACAACAAGACTGAAACTACGTGGAAATTCTCGCACACGTGTCTGTAACTCGTAACTTGCGAACTGAGAACTGTTGATAACACATTCGCTCGACTACTACTTAACTCGGCGACTGCCACATTACAACTCTTCTCGCAGGCAGCGCAGCTCTTATATAGTGGCTGTGTGTGCCTGTTACGTAGCAACGATGTTACCGCACGCTGTCTTACGTCACCGTGCGTTGCGCGTTACGTTACCATGCGGAGGGGGGGAGTGGAGCGCTGACTCATCCGCCACGTCACTGTGGCCTGAGTTGCCACATTGCTGCTGGGTAGGGAGGGGTTCTCCGTTGCGCAACATGTCACAATATATAATAATATGATAATATAACCACGATGAAAATAAATGATAAATTTTCTTGTAACCTGACAGGTATTGTAGATGCATTTAATAATTACTTTTCATCCATAGCCGAAACATTACTTAATAATAATTCCTCTGGGTATCCCTCTGCTAATAATGAAGAATTTTTTATTTTATTTACATAAGAATTTTTATCACCCATTTCCAAAGATGAATTTTAGCAATATGAATGCTTATGAAATTAAAAAAATAATGTCAATGAAACCCAAAAATTCTCATGGCTGTGATGAAATATCATTAAGAATTATGAAATCTAGTGCTCTGTATATCTTGTCTCTTTAACATATGTATATAACAAGATCCTACTAGCAGGTATTTTCCCGGAGAGACTGAAGTTTCGTGAAGTTAAACCGCTCTACAAGAAAGGTGATAAAGCTGAAATCTCTAATTACAGACCTGTCTTACTTCTTCCAACTTTTTCTAAATTCATTGAAAAAATTATTTATAAAAGACTGTACTCCCAATATCTTGGTTAAGGAACAGTTCGGATTTAGAAAAGAATCATCCACTGAAATGGCAACGTATAATCTTCTAAATAATATATTGACTTCCCTAGTCAAAAAAAAATATGTGGGTGGTTTATTTTGTGACCGACAAAATGCTTTCGATTGTGACACCCACAATGTACTCCTGTAAAAAATGAAGTTTTATGTAATCTCGGGTACAGCAATCAAATTAATGACATCATACCTTGAAAACAGATACAAAAGAACAATTATGAACGACATTAAACTTAATAAAGTATTTTCAGAATGGGAGCAGGTCGAACATGGAGTTCCACAGGGCTGTATGTTGGGACCACTATTATTTCTTATTTACATAAATGATTTCCCATTTTCCTTAAAGAAATTAGCTCAACCTATATCATTTGACACAAGTATTATTATATCTAATTCGAGTCTTGAAGAATTTAGAAGTAATATTATTTCAGTTATTAATGAAACAATGACGTGGTTTAATAGGAACTTTTTAACTCTAAATTGTGTTAAAACACATTTCTTACAATTCTTTTTAAAAAAGCATAGAGAAATAGAAATCCAAATTACATCAACTAACTCATTAATGACTAACATCAATTGCATTACATTTTTGGGAATAAATATTGTGACGTCTTCAGTAGCAAAACACGTTACAATATTGATAGCACCCTGTCTTGGAAGAATCATATTACTGAGTTATCATAAAGATTAAATAAGGCCTGTTGCAATAAAGCCCTTTATGTCATTAGATTCAATAAATATGATTTACTACTCTTATGTACATTCAATACTGAAGTACGGCATTATCTTTTGGGGTAATGCCCCCCTTAGTATGAATATCTTTAAAATTAAAAAAGTAATCATAGTAGTTATGTCTGGATTGGGCAAATTTGATTCATGTCGGTATTTGTTAAAAGAATTACAATTATTCCACTCCAGTCTCAATATATTTTTTCCTTGCTTCTTTTTGTTATTAAGAATAGAAATTACTTTACATCTAACATAGATATTCATGATATTAATACCTGCTATAATTATAATTTATACTTACCCTCTATAAATTTATCAATAGTACACAAAGGAGTGCTGTTCTCTGGAAGCAAGATTTATAATCATTAACATTTGAATATTAAATTGTTATGTAAAGACATTAAGCAATTCAAATCTTTATTGAGAAGCTATCTCACTGAACATGCATTTTATAGCATTGATGAATTTTACAAAAAAAGTTCCCGATGAATACCTGTAGATTATTTAGTTAATAGTTGTAATATACTTTTGTTACCGTGTTTGTATTAATTCTATGTAAAATTGTTTCAGATGGCTCTTCTGAGATTTATGACATATATATTAGATATACTGTTATACTTATTGTTTTATATTTATAATGACACTTTCTATATCCTATAGGTCTTTGACCTTGTATGGATTAATGAAATGTAATTAATTCAATTCAATTCACTTCATTTCTTTATTATTTATGTGCCAAGTCAACAGCTGTAAGGCCAATTACAGACTTAGCACAGTGAAGATGAAAGTAATTAAGTGTAACATTATACAAACATTAGACAAACACATTATAAGTCAAAAATAAATTACAGGAAATTTCTTGGGAAAACGCAGTAATGAAGAAAAGTAGACAAACAAGCAAATAAATGATAATAATAACAATAATAATAATTTCATTATCATAAAACTAAGTGNAGGCTACATAAGGAGCAGCGAAGGCTATTCGCAGTCAGTTGTAATGTGGGCAGTCGCCGAGTTGTACTGAAGACAGTTCCGAGCTCTACTGTAGCAGTCGGCGACGTCAGTTGTACTGTGACAGTAGCCGAGTGCGTTATCAACGACTTCTCAGTTCGCAAGTTATGAGCTACAGCCGCGTGTGCGATAACCAGTGATAACCAGTCATATCTGGAGTGTGTAATTCAGGGAGACTTGTATAGCTCCTGCATTATTAGTACGTGAAGACTCTCGAAGNACAGATTAATGCGATTAGGGTTATAAAGTGTGAAACCCCGCAACTGTGTGATAAGTAATTGTAGCCGTTATTTGTAGATTGTTAAATAAACCAATTAACCATCTCTACGGCGTCTTCAGTAACGAAACACGTTACATTGGTGTCAGAAGTGGGATACGAACTTACACACATGACCGACGAGATACGATCTCAAGACACGTTACAATATGTTTCTTTTTCTGGGGGAAAAAAGCCAAAATTAAATCAAGACAACAGTGTCAGTTGTTCTGAAAAGTGTAAGCCCGATTGCGTCACTTCANTTATGGAACGTCTGGAGCAAATGGCGGCCAGACAGAAAGCCGATATGGAGGAATGTAGGAGGAAAGAGAAGGAAGAAATGGAGGAAAGTAGAAGGAAAGAGAAGGAAGAAAGGAAGGCGGAGAAGGAAGAAATGCTGAAAGAGATTAGGGAAAACCAAGTAAAAGCAGAAGCCAACTGAAAACAAGACAGAGAAGATTTCCTAGTGAAATTAGAATTCAATCAAGAAAAAAACAAATAGCATGCTGGCGAAATTAGACGCCGACTTCAATGCCTGGCTTGAAGAGACGACAGCCTGCCAAGTGGACATGAAACCTGCGACGGCACAACAAGAAGAGATCCCCATAGTGATACCGGTCGGAGCGACGATGGCCTGCCTAGTAATGGAGGCACGTCAAGAAGAAGAAGATCTGGCCTCAGCGAACAGGAAACCTGAGGTGGCAGAATTACAAGAGGTACCCGGACAAGACGCCAAAATAATGCTGGTCGGAGAACTGGAGAAGAAAAGGCGCAGGGACCGACATCGACGAAACATGAAGAATCCGATGCGGGGAAGTCGTGGACCCCAGATGAATTTGGCCGTCGTCCACAGGAAGGTGTCCCGCCACGCAACAGTGGCATGGCGCAAACGCCATATCTTCAAGAAATCTACGACCCAAGGAAAATGTGGCCCATGGCACGAATTGGCTGCCGACAGCAATGTGACTAGTCGTGCAGGTGCGACACGGCGCAAGGGAGATCCCGTAAGGAGATGCTCAACGAGGGTCAATGCTGGGCAAGAAGCCGG
>NW_019725837.1:447155-475146 GCF_002891405.2 Cryptotermes secundus | reverse complement strand
TAATAATAATAATAATAATAACGAAATTAATAAAAATAATTCAATTAAATAATAATAATAGTAATAATAATAATAATAATAATAATAATAATAATAATAATACAGCAATACCTCGCATACTCCGGCTTCAATCAGTCTGGATTCACTATAGTCCGGTTTGAAAATTTCATAACAAACTAAATTTTAATTGAGCAAAATGAAAGTAAATTATAAAAATTAGTACACAAAATTATTTTTAATACATAAATGATCGGTTTTTTCCTTTTATATAGTCAAGTCTCTTTTTGTGCGGTTTATTTTTATGTGGTTTTATAGTTATGCGATATGATACATATTTCAATTTTTTTCTGGGGTTCCCCATTGTATATGTATGTACCTATGCCCGGGTTGTTCGTTCTTGAGCTCTGACAGCTATCGCTGAAGGAGGTGGGGAGAGCACTACTGTAACGGAATTTTGGAAGAGCTACAACATCAGAAACGTTATCGAAAATATAGGCAAAGCATGGCATGATTTAACGGCAAGCAATATGAGGGCAGTATGGAAACATATTATACCACATTGTGCAAATTATTTCATTGGTTTTGAAACTCGTTTTGCTGAAGTCACTAATAACATAGAGGAAATTTGACAGCAACTTGGTTTCAGCGGGTTTGATTCTGTGAACGTAATTGAGTGCATCAAATTGAACACTAATGAACTAGATAATGAAACACTTACTTACATAGATGAACAAAGGGCTTATGAAGAACGGGAGTACAACTTAGACAGCGACAACTGTGTTGAAGTGCCAGCACGAGAATTAACAGCTGAACAACTATAAAAAATTATTGGAATGGTTGAAACCTTGTCAGAGCACATTATGGAAGTTGATCCCAATATTTAATGTAGCCTTACAATTCGCCGAACGATAAACAATGCAATTCGTTGCTACAAAGAAATGTATGAAGAGAAAAGGCCAAAGAAGAAAATGTGCAGACATCAATATGGGAATTTTTAGAGAATAAAAAATGAATTGTGAAAAACATTAATTTTTTAAAATTATTTCTAATAAAGACATTTGAATTTATTAATCGTGTTGTATTTATTGAAAAACGGATATTTTTTTGGAACCAGTTAT
This sequence comes from Cryptotermes secundus, assembly GCF_002891405.2. Classification (NCBI taxonomy): domain Eukaryota; kingdom Metazoa; phylum Arthropoda; class Insecta; order Blattodea; family Kalotermitidae; genus Cryptotermes; species Cryptotermes secundus. The sequence goes on along the minus strand of NW_019725837.1, from coordinate 474,028 downwards.
CATTTTTTGTATGTATTTAGTTCCTCGATTGGTCCAATTTCACACAGTCAGGGATATTGGCAGAACCAATTACCCGGACTATGCGAGATATTGCTGTAATAACATATCTCTGTATCATGCACATAAATGTCGGTTTCTTTCATTTTGTTTGTAGACAAAAGATCCTGTGTTTGATGAACATGAATTCATATTTCACACCATGGAGAAGACTGTCCGAAGTTTCCTAAAGGATGTAGAAATATTTCTTTGTGGGATGCATGAAACAATTACTTATCAGCTTAACATTGGAGCATCAATCGTTCCTTTCTATCAGGAAAGTAATTCAGAAGCAGAAGATTATCACAAACTCCAACAACTTATCTGCAGACGATTCTGGGTGGAATTTGTGAGTTATGTTCAGCTTGTATAAATAAAATAGTGTTTCTTCTACTCATATGTAAAATGATTTCTAATCAGTCATAACATGAACATTAGAGAAAGACTCTCATCACAAAAAGTTCCATCCGCTGGGATATAATGCTATGTAGTCCAATGAGAGTCAACCAGTTTCTTGGAGGAACATGCCTGCTCAGTCTTCAGGGCTGCTGCTTTCATAACGACCACTATGAGAAATTCAAATCATACAGTCCTCAGTTATCTGAATAGTCTGGAGAGTAACTCTGTAATCATATATGTATAACAATTTAGATGAGTGATTAGAATACTAAGCTCAGTTGTTACCTCTCCAAATGTGTGCGGAATAGTACCTGCATCCAGATTTCTTCTGACATACTGTTCTTCCTTGCATTTTGTTTGATGGTACACCTTGATATTTGACATGGAATTGTTAAATAATTTCTAATTCCAGTCAGAATATGAATTTTATTTATGTGGTATCCTGATCTGGCTGTGGGTACCAGTGATATAACTGTGTAGGCCTTGGCTTCATTCTCATAATTTAGTAATTCATACCAGTGCACCATTTTATGTCTTCATTTTGTTTTCCCAAATGAAGCAGCCTGAAGAACTATTATGTAATGAGGTGTGCTGTGACCATTGAACTTTTGCTTTCATGTAGTCAGTTGAAAGAAATATGGATTTGTATGCTATTTTCCTGGATTTTAATATATTATGCTGTAAAGAAAATCACAGAAATGTGGGGATCATGGTGTCCAAGGCTTCCTCCTCTGCCTTCTTCAGTATTCCAGTCAAGCATCCTTTGGCCTGAGATAATGAGCTGAAGAGTGTCATATGGTTATCACTACCACCATTTGTGTCAACAGAATGGCTAGACAACTGGGTGGCAATATAAGGGAGTACACTCAGGGGAGAAATGTAATTGCTTGAGGTTTGGAGGGAACTGATCCATGAAACATTTTTCTGTGGCCTTAGTATAGTCATTGTAGGCAGCACTTTTTTCATCTAGTATTCATACTGACCAACTTGTCGGTAGTCTTACCTCTTCCAGTACATTTTTTGAACTTGGAGCCCAAAACTGAGAACCAAGTGTAAGTGTATTGGAGAACATATTATTAGGAAAAGCACTGTACTAAACTTGCTATATTATTTTCAAGTTTTAAACGTACTGTTATGTTCAATTTCTTCCACCACATCAGAAGAAGATTGTGGAGCAGAGAGTTTTGGTTCCATTACATACTTTGGTGGAATTATTTGAGGGCCCAGCAATTTTAGTGCAGAAACGTCATGATAAACTGTTGGATTATGATGGATGTTTTGCCAAAGCTGAGAAGAACAAGGAAAACAGATTGGTAAGTCATTTTGTCAAATGTGTAATATAAACAACAGCAGTTCCTTCATCTTTTTTATGTGTTGATATAATTTTGAATACTGACTTTTGTATGAAAAACTAATGACACTAAATGAAAAATATTTTTCAGTCCATTCTTTTCCTACAGCCCTGGTCCAGGATTTGAGACTATCTCTGCCAAAGGACATAATGCAGTAAAATATCTTATGTTATTCTGTCACCTGAAGAATGAAATAGACCCAGTTTCCTAAATGTTACGGCTTCAAGAACTGGGATAATGAACAGTGTCAAAAATGTCAATCAGACTTGTGTGCTAATTCCCTTTTCAGATCCAAGAAGAGTTACTGGCTACAAAGAGCAATTATGAAGCACTGAACAGTCAGTTACTGGAGGAGCTTCCAACACTGAATTCCTTGGCTTCTGAAATGCTTGTGGAGTGTTTGGCAGCATTTATTATGGCACGGAAAATGTTCTCGGGAAGAATAACCAAAGAATATTTTGCACTAATGGAGGTATTGTCTTTGCAGCTGTTACAGTAATTTTCATAATTTTTGTTTAGTTGTTAGAGACTTTTGTTTTCATCTGGTATACTGCAAACCACATTTTCAGAAGTGTTGGTGATCTAGAAGAGTTATCTGAAAGTAGTTTTCATTACCTGACAGATTAACCCATTCCTATTCTTTCCATTTCCAGTCTCATTCCTGTCAGGTATGAATTAATTTGCATGAAACTAAGAAAAATTTGTGTGGGAAAATAGAAATTCCTTTCATCAGTTTTTTTTTTCTATGCCTGAATTGCTAGAATATATGTGAAAGGATATAAGGAGCAAAGTTCAAAGTCATAATGCATCTTAAAATTCAAATAGCTGATGGTGAAATGCTTCCAGTGGTGAGCATGAATGGGACAATAATTCAGAAACCATTCGGAAGTGGAAATGAAACTGAATATTGCAACTTCATCACTTGGAACAGTTGTTGTGACACTGTCAGTAGCCTCATATGATCTTGTTATCAGTTTTTCTTTGTACATTACTGTTTCACTGTAATACCACTACATTGTCCTCTTCTGCATCTTCTGTCTGCCTGCACTGAAATAACTTATCAGTTCCCCACATACTCTGCTGCACATCTATTCACACACCCAAACCCCACTGCCTCTTAGCTGAGACCCACACTGAGATAATACTATCCTCTTCTGGTCTTTCAACCAGGTTTTATGTTATCAGAAAGTTCCTGGACTGATACTGGTGTGACTGCCTCAGTGAAAGACAATGAAAGGGGAGGCCAAGATCACACTTCTGCAAACCTATTGCAGTCAGTCTACCACTTGACACTGCGATGTGAACACGCATTGTTTTTACACAAGTGCTTTTTCAAGTTTGTGTTTTGTTTTGTCTGCAATGGATGTAAAGTCGAGCAATGTGTCTGCATTAAGTTTTGTGTGAAGCTTTTTAAATCTGCTACCCAAATCCTTGAAATGTTTTGTGAGGCTTTTGGAGAACATTCTTCAGCTGGATAGCGGTTTTTGAATGGCATTCACGTTTCAAGGCCAGTGGAGTGTCAGTTGAAGATGACAAATGTTCAGGGCAACCAAGCACCAGCAAAACGACAGAAAATCTTGAAAAAATTTGAGAACTCATCAATGAAGACCATCACCAAAACAATCCATGAGCTCGCAGAACATTGGGATCAGTTATGGAGTTTCTCAGACGATCTTAACAGAAAATATGAACATGCACCACACTGCTCCGTCACAACAATATGCCTACCCACACATCCCTGAAAACCACAGAGTTTGTGACTAACAGCAACATGGTTATTGTTCCTCATCCCCCATACTTGCTGCACTTAGCCCCCTCTGATTTCATTTTGTTTCCCAAATTGAAAATGAAACAGAAAAACAACACTTTTATACAGTGTTTCACATCCAAAGGGAATCACAAGCGATACTCGACAACATTAAAGAAAATTACTTCAGTGGTGCTTTTGAAACATGGAAAAAATGATGGGATTGCTGTATATATTCCAAAGGAGACTTATACATAGCTGATTCCAAAAGTAAGGTCTCCAAAGCGCTGGGTAATTTTTCGTGCGGCTGTTGGCAACCCTGTTGCATTCGTTGCTTCCCCCACTCCCCCCAATGCCACCAAGCATGCGCGCATGTAGCTAGGACGCTCAGTCTTGGCATGGTTGCCGTTAGAAATGGAGCTCCCGATTACTAAAACCGCGAAGTGTGAGATTCGCGCATTTATTCTGTTTTTGAACGCAAAAGGGACTAAACCAATTGAAATTCATCGTCAATTGGTGGAAGTATATGGCGAGTCGTGCATGGACATAAAGAACGTCCGCAAGTGGTGTAGGGAGTTTGAATCTGGTCGTACTGCAATACACGACGAAAAAAGAACTGGGAGACCGTCAATTTCTGACGAGACAGTCGCGAAGATTGAGCGAGTCATGCATCAGGATAGGCGCATCACACTCGAAGATATCTGCATTTCGGTTCCTGAGGTTTCCCGAACCACCATTTATTGGGTTTTGACAGAGAAGTTGAATTATCGGAAGGTGTGCGCAAGATGGGTCCCACGAATGCTCACGGAAGACCACAAACGGCAGAGAGTTGACTCTTCCCGTGAATTTCTTTGCCGCTATGCTGACAAAAAGGACAACTTCTTGAATTCAATTGTCACAGGCGACGAAACCTGGGCGTACCACTTCACACCTGAGACAAAACAACAATCACGTCAGTGGCGGCATTCCTCTTCGCCTAAGCCTCGAAAATTCAAGCAAACACAGTCTGCCGGTAAAGTCATGGCAACTGTGTTTTGGGATCGAAACGGGGTATTGTTGGTTGACTTTATGGAAACTGGGACCACAATAAACGCTGAGAGATATTGTGAGACACTGAGAAAACTCAGGCGGGCGATTCAGAACCGGAGAAGAGGGATGTTGAGCAAGGGCGTAAGCATTCTCCACGATAACGCTCGCCCCCATGCTGCCCGACAAACCGTCGCTCAACTGCAACAGTTTGGATGGAACATCATCACCCATCCACCCTATAGTCCGGACTTGGCGCCCAGTGACTACCATCTCTTTCCAAAGTTGAAAGAACATTTGTCTGGAAAGCGCTTCAACAACGACGATGAGGTGAAAGCTGAGGTTCGAAGTTTCCTGAACAGCATGGAGGTGAACTGGTATGACGTGGGCATACAAAAACTGCCACTGCGCCTACAAAAATGCATCGACCGAAATGGTGATTATGTAGAGAAATGAGTACATGTTCAAGATTCAACTGATGTATCCAAAATTGAAAATAAATGTTTATTTTATATTTTCAGACATAGGAGACCTTACTTTTGGAATTACCCTCGTATGTGGGTGCCTACTTGGCTGGTGTGGCCCCTGTGTCTCTAAAAAGTCTAGGGAGGCAGGAGTGAGTCTCTTGTTTCCTGAAAGAGAGGCAAACACAAGCCAGATTAGTTGACATGCTCCTTGTCCAGTCCCCTTGACAGTATTATGATAGATAAAGTGAAAGGACACCTCCATTGTATTTAGGTCAGACTAATTTAAGCCTTAATTGTTGCATTGTCTATCCTGGCAGCATGAGGCAAATTATTGACTTTAACCATGAAAGACTGGTTTTACTTTCTAGGACACTTTCATTGAATCAGACTTTTGAATGTAGAAACAAGCCATAGCTTGCATTTTGTGGCATAAATTTTTATATTGTGACATGATGAATGGAAGCCAGAATATTGGAAGGAATAAATGCAGCCATTGTTAGGCAATGGTCCAGTAAACACTTTTCTGCAGCAACAGATACTGATGCTACAATAAAGGATGCAGTGTTTTCTTTGCGGTCCATGCTGATGTTACGCAATGAGGACCAAATGGACAAGTGACAGAGCTATCATTTGCTGCAACAGAAAAGGAAAAGGTTGCTGTCATAACTAAAAGAACAATGCCAACAAGAGTTCATAGACCTCTGAAAATCATAGCATTCAATGCTCATGGCATCAGAAGGCATGCCTATGAGGTAAGGAAACTGTTGCAGGACTTAAATATATGCATGGTGCCATTCTCAGAGAGACACCTGAAACCTCATATGAGGTTTTACATCCCAAACTATGAAACTTATCAGACTGACCATGAAGATGGGCATGAGGGCAGGACTGCAATTACAGTTGTGAAAGGTATCCCTCACACTTATACAGACCTACCTCCTCTCCTTTCAATAGAGGCAACAGAGGTGTGCATACCAATTGGAAATACTGAAATGTTCCTTGCACCTGTTTATAAGTATCCAGAAAGACTGTGGAGTGACACAGACATGACAAAGGTCCTAGGTTTTGCAAATAAGTCTGTCCTTGCAGGTGACCTGAATGCAAAACAGCCTGTTTGGATTAGTAAAGTTTCAAACCTCTCAGGCTTGAAACTTTTGAAATTATTTGTTAATTCTAACTTTGAAATTTCAGCTCCACAATGCCCTATGCATTACACACTGTCAGAAGTCATTGTCACTGACATTTTGGACTCAGGTCACCTACCAATAATGTTTAGCATTCTGGACCCTGTTAGATTGAAGGGGAATTTGGACCCAGTTGAAAAACTGATGGACTGGGAGATGTTTCAAAGCCTCACTCCTGAACACATATCTCCAAATATCACTGTTCGAAGTTATGTGACACTTGCTATAGTTATGTGCAGTCCCTGACGTAGGCTGCAGATGATCATGGATACCAGTGGTGCACATATTGAAAATGTGTTTATGTGGTTGTCAATTTCCTAAGACTACTGAACTCAAAGACACCAAATACAAAGTGATGTTTGCTATGTAGTTAGGTAAATATATGCAATTAAATGGGATGTCAGAAACATCCTGTACTTTCAGCAGAAGAGAAGAATGGAAGGTGAAGCCAAACAGTAGGAGCAACCACAACATGTGAAGAATGAACAGTACGAAGGCATGTAGTTCAGCAGCACATTTCAAAAGATCATGTAGCAGTAACCATATCCTTACCATTCTTTATTTATAATTGCCCTTTTGTTTCATTTAATGCTCAACAGTATAGGACTAGGGGCTTTAAAAATGATTGCCACTAAATGTTTTTTCTTCACAGTAACCATTTATTGGAACAAAATACATACAGATTATATTAGAGGTGTTCCTCGCCAATGTCTGTGCACCTTTGCCATTGTTCGGCAGTTTCCATATTTGCACAACAAACCATTCTTTAGGGGTATCCCGGTGCCACTGCTGGACAGTTGCCTGAAGTTCGTTTTTGGAGGTGAACATCTTATCCCGCATGATGTCTTTCATTTCATTGAATAGAGCGTAGACACTAGGGGCAAGATTAGGCGAGTATGGTGAATGAGGCAGCACGGTGTAGCCTAGAGCAGCCAGGGTGGCAATGGTCTCCCTACTGCCATTTGGCTGTGCATTGTCGTATTGGAGAAGAATGCTGCACCCCCATTTTCCATGGCTTCGTTGCTGAACGTGTCGGTGGAGTTGGCGCAGTGAATTGCAGTACCAATCACTGTCGATGGTTAGTACTGGGGGGCAGCCAATCCACCAGAAGGACCTCCTTCTGATCCCAGAGCACAGTCGCCATTTGCTTCTGGACGAATAGTCCCGGTCGTGACTTCTTGGGAGGAGGGCTCCCAGCGTGCTTCCACTCCATGGACTGGCATTTCTTTTCTGTAGTCTCATGCCAGAACCATGACTCGTCGATGGTGACTAGAAACTCAAAGAACTCTGCTGGATCTGTGCTATACAGCTGCAGCAACTGTTGGCATGTCTCCACACGCTTCTGCTTCTGCACAATGGTGAGAAAATGGGGCACCCAATGAGCACAGACCTTTTTCATCTTCACATCCTGATGGATGATGGTGTGCAGTGTTCCGTGTGACAAACCCGTTGCGTTGTCTAGTTCGTCGAAAGTGATATGCCTGTTTTCCAATATCAAGTCAGACATGCACTGGGCACTGTCTGGTGTGCATGCCGTTGCTGGACACCCACTGTTTTTGTCTTTTTCCACACAGTCCTTGCTGTCTTTGAACTCTGCTATCCAGCGAAACATGGTTCTGTGACTTGGTGCTGCCACTCCTTCCCTCCAGAGAAACCTCACAGTCCACTGTTGCCCGTGATTGTTTGCTTCCTTGTTGTCTGAGCGTTGTCCACGACTGCACCTGTACACCTCCACGAATGATGCAGTACTGTTCGACCTGTGTGCAGTTGCAGTATCTCTTGGCCATAGGCGGCACTATATTATGTCTTCCACATACACCGGCTCACATTTGACACTGCTACTTTTCCAGAGTTATGGAGTGAGTGTCAGTCATTTTTGAACAGCCTAAATAAATAACCTACAAACCTTCCTGGGAAAGTAGGGTAGATAACCAGACTCCTGTGCCAGAGGTCTGATCTTGTTTGAAATTATTTGGATCTGACTGGTTTTCCTCCATTTCTTTCCCTTCCCTCACATCTGACAAAGTCAGGATTTTGTGTATGATGAACACTGGAGTCCTACCATGGTTCCTGGTGCACATTTAGTCCATAGTGACCCTGTCACTGGGGGTAAATGCCCTGTGGGTGCTTCCATCTCAGAAATTGAGTCTTCCCTGGATGAGAGTGGAGGTTTTCATGGCCATTGCTGGGTTATAACAGCTTGTAGTTTCATAGGTGGTTGCCCACATTTCAGATTAATCTGCATCCTCCATGTTCAGGATAGGAAACTAGAAGCAGCACATTTCTCTGAAACTCTGGCAACCACCAAGAAAAATGCTCGCTGTCATAATCCAGATTACTACAGTCTTGATTTCTTCACCTTTATGAATGAAGCAGATGGCATGAAGCTCATAGTGGGAGCATTAAAATAAATATACACATTTGTATTTTCATGTTGGTTATAGGATTGGGAATGCATAATTTCTCTAAGGTCATAAATATTATAAATATAAGGTAAATTTTATGTGTAAATCTATTTGAATATTAGCTGTTGATATAAGTTGATAAAGTTTAAGATGCAGAGGTTTTCACTATTGTATTTACTCATATTTCTTTCTAGTGTGAATGTGATTGAAATGGGCAGGTGCTTGTAAAATTTCACTTCCAGTTCTCAGTGTACTGAACTTCACTATAATGTTTTTTATAAGTTTTCTTGTGAAATATAAAATAATCTGTTGACATGAGTTTGACTGGCATATTGTCATCTGCACCAGTTGTTAGTTAGATGCTTAGAAAATAAATAAAAAAGAGTTAATGCTTGTGAGACATTATTTCCAGTGCCTTATTGGCAGGGCAGCTATAATTAAACTAATTTAATATTTATTCTTGTAGACTCCCTTCATGAAGTCTGCTCAAGGTGATGCAATAGAATCATTTGCAGTGAAGCATAGTTTGGTATGGAATCAGCTGGGAAGGTTTAGTTTTTCACCCAAAAGTGTGAAAACCGATACATTAACAAAGAGAAATTCAAAGACTTCACCCACATCAGCTACTAAGCAGTTTGAATCTGACACACTGAACAAAGTAAGTATTGTCCATCAGACAGTATGAACTGACTCATTCAAATAAATTTAATTCCAGTGATGGAAAACACCAGATTGGTTTCACATTATCCCTCTCTGTGATCAGACCGCCTGGTTACAGATCCAGAGGTCCGGGTTCCATTCCTGGCTCTACAAGATTTTTTCTGAGAAGTAGTGGGTTTGGAACAGTGTCCATTCAGCCTCATGATGATAATTGAGGAGCTATTTTAAGGAAATAGAGGCTCTGGTCTAGGAAACCGAAATTAATGGCTGTGGAATTCGTTGTGCTTACCACGCGACACTCTATCCGCAGAAGTGCTGTCACATTATATACAATGTGGTGTCACAACCCAGGAATCACAATCTGAACGCTCAATGCTGTGAAAGCCTGAAAACTTGTGCCTTTTTGTGATGTTTCATTTTCCTTCTTCCATAACTGTTTTCTGAGACCCTTTCAGACATTTCTCTGTTGTTGTAATTTTATGTTTCTGATACTCAGACCTCTTCTGTAATTTCTTACAGTTAATTTAATTATTTGGAAAATATTGAAGAACTGCTAGGCTTGTAGATCCTACCTTTAAAAGCACAGATTTTAGATGTGAAATGTATTGTACAGGTGAGATCCATGAAAAGCATTTTAAGCTAAATAAAGATTAAAATAAGATAATAAATATTTCACACTTAGAAGAGTCATTTATTTCTTAAAATATGGATAATTTTAGAGGTTTCCACTTTTAGTACTGCCACCCGCACCATAATAATAATACTAGTGATAATAATATTAATATTAATAATACCACCACATAGTGGGTGAACATATATGCGTCTCAGATTTGTTTCTGAATAAATTTTCTGGATCCTTGAATACTGGATAACCAGAAGTTTACTACCTTTGGTATTTCTTGAAAAAGAAACCGTCTTTAAGTGTTTTTTTTTTATTTTACGCTTGTGTTTCAGTACTAAAACATTAGATTTATTTGTACCTACAATACTTGAGATAATTAGGAAATAAAAGTATTAATTTCATTGAATTTGTTTCTTCATGCTGTCTGTGTACATAGCACAACCAGATTCAGAGTCACAGTCAGCAAGCATATTTACAGAGCCGATACTCTCATGATATGCTGTACTGTGTTGCTGTGCCATACACAGCAGCTGAAGCAGTGGAACTCACAGTTAGCAGAGGGAATATTGTTGCTGTGATCAAGAAACATGATCCATTGGGTGACACAAGAATGTGGTTTGTTGAGGATGGATGTAAGTTACATTATTTTTTTTAACTTTCTCTATGTTTACAATAGAACCCTCATCTAAAGAGGTTAAAATCTTTTGATCCCAAAAAAAAATACTTCTTAAAATTGCTACCCTTTATTTAGCTTCTCCAGCCTCACTGTTTTCACCATTCCTGTCACCTCTGTTCACAGTCACCATCATCTCTCTCACAGTCAGCACTCACCCCCAACATTCCAAACTTCTTCATCCCCCTCCATCCATTCCATAAACACTTTTAATAACCTTTGCCTTTCACCTGTGAAGACATTTGTTGCCATGGTCTTGAACCACTGGCTCAGCAGTTCTACACTGGACCTCTTTTATTTTCCTGATGGTGTTGGCACATGGGCCACCGCTGAAAGCCTTTCAGAATATAATTTTTTAAAAATTCACTGTTCACTAGAAGGTATAATTAGGAAGTAATCCCTCCAAGTATGACCACAAGTTCAGTATTCATTGCACGACTGACATCTGATTATACAAGGTGGTTCAAATATGACCAGGACTGATTTGTGCCTAAAGAAGTCATACTGCGCAGCAGCTGTGCGACCTTGAGAGTGTGAAGCCACAACCTCCACCCTCCCTCCTGTTCGGGTTAGAACCTGTTCAGTCCTGTCTGGGAGTTGCTAGAGTGATGAGCGAACAGAAGGTACTGCGGAACGTGGAAAAACGCATTGTGACCAAATTCCTCATTTGAGAAAATGTCCTGTCTGCTAAAATTCACCACAGGCTCCAACAACAGTATGGGGAAGAGTGTATCTCACGGACCTGTGTGTTTTAGTGGTGTCAGCGCTTCACAGAGGGCAGAGCACGCATGGAGAATGAACCACATGATCGTTGGCCGTGAACATCCGTCACCGAGCCAAACATTGATCGTGCAGACATGCTTATTTGTGGGAATAGGCGCTTCACTATCAAGGAACTTGGAGCAATGCTGTCCATCAGTGTTGGTAGTGTAGAAGACATCGTGAAATATCACCTTCACTATCGCAAGGTGAATGCACAGTGGGTACCACACACTTTGATGGATGTGAACAAAATGATGCGCATGCAAGCTGCCAGTCATCTCCTACATCAGTTTGAAGACAAAGGTGATGTATTTTTTACGTCTGTAGTGACCACTGACGAAACATGGGTGAACTACTTCATTCCAAAGTCCCAGCAGTCATCACGCAAGGCATACCAGTTCTCCCAAACCCAAGAGAGCGCAGAGGAGCCATTCGGCAGGAAAAGTGATGGCAGCGTTCTTCTGGGACTGGCAGGGGGGTTATCCATATAGACTTTGTGACAGATGCCAGAACAGTCAATGCAGCTTGTTACTCAGACCTGGCAACAGACGTGAAGGGAAAGATCCGATCCAAGCGGAAGACAGGTGGAAAGCAGGTAGCCTTCCTTCAAGACAATGCATGTCCCCATACGGCCAAAACAACAATGGAAACCCTCCGGAATTTGAAATGGAACCTTCTGACATATCCACCGTACAGTCCCGATTTGGCCCCAAGTGATTTCTACCTGTTTGGAAGGCTCAAATCAGACTTGCAAGGCAGGAGGTTTGTGGACGATGACGCCGTCATCCAGACTGTTCAGGAGAGGATACACTGCCAACCACAAGCATTTTTTGAAAAGGGCATCAGGATGCTTCCAGAACGTTGGAAAAAATGTGTTGACTCTGGAGGGTAGTACGTTGAAGACTGACATGTGCAAGTAAGTGTTTGGCAATTATGGTTTTTAAAAAAAAATCAGTCCTGATCAGATTTGAACCACCTTGTATGCGGTTTCTTGTTCTGTGGTTTTCTGTATGACACTTGATAAGATGCTAGCAGGCCTTTAGATGCCACAGTATAATATCAACAGAACTGTTCTTCTGGATGCAAATTTCATGAAGTGTCTGTGGAAGTATTCTTCAAGCTTGTTCTTCATTTCTGAATGTCTCGTTTCAAGTTGCTGCTTCAGTATATTTGGCTTCATGCTGTCAGCTGCTAAGAAACAGATCAAATGCACTGAGGTTCTTCTTCGCTGTTAATTACAACACTCATGAAACTGAAAGACAAATACAATTCATCATCATGATTTTGGTTTCAGTATAAAAAACTCTGACTAGTATTTGCTGTAGGTTAATGGCCTGATTTTCTTTTTACACCCATTAAAAATTTATGCATTATTTGATGGTTTAGGAAACCCCACTTGTTAGTACTTGATACCGGACTGTAATGATTACACATAGTGAATGTTACAGGATATATGTATTATGTATGGAAGTGAAACGTTTGCATGTTGTACTCAATCACTGAAGTATTTGTACATCTTAGCAATAAGAAGTCTGTAATGGAAGAGGATCTCATACTTCGGAAACCTTTGGTCTAAGTTAAACCACAGATTATAGGTTAATGTCTTACCTTATTAACTGAACATTCTGTGTATGCATGAAGAAGTCAGCCATATTAGAAGTGAAGATCTTTATGAAAGCTTTTGAAGCATAAGCCTACTTCATATATACTGCACCAATAAATTGTTTGCCTTCGTTTTCTATGTTATGAGCACATGATGCATCTACTCTGACTTAGCCTTCTTTCCTATGTTAGGAATTTGCTGTAGGAAATTACATTCAGTCGGTCTCTTTGGAGGTGATTTGGTTGAAGGACAGCCATATGTAGGGTGAGGGACAACAGTCTTGTATTTCTCTGCGAGACCCTTTATGAGAAGAAGGGTCTCTTTCCTTATTGTTTGGCATGGGCTGCTATATTATCATGGAATTATGTATAGCAGCATTGAGTGATATTTTGAATAATTTTATGTACCACAACCTTTCATTCACTCAACCATATAACGTTTTAGTGGCTGATGTTTGAAATCAGTTGCTCCCATGTTCTGATTGTAGTCATACACAACTGCAGGTTTCCTCTCCTCTGTATTTCCTTTATCTATTTTGGACTGCATTTCTTTTTTGTTTTTGTCAGAATCTTAGCATCCCTTCTCTTATCCTGCTAGGAATCGGCAGTGCTCTCCCTTCTTCAGGTTTTTATCCTATATGATGGGAGGGCATTTTTCCTGTTGGTAGAAAAAGTGCCTCTACAGTCTGTGGCTTTGGATTTCAGGAATTGGGCCAGATCTAGACAGTCCTTCCAGAAAATCTGGGCATGCTCAAGGTGCTCCACGAGCACCATGACAATTGGTGATTTTTGTTTGTCTGCGTTCACATTTCCGTTCCATGACCTGTATAAGTAATGAAACACCAAAATTGGCCTGTGCTAGGTTTACAGAGTTAAAGTGACTCTACCAAAGTTGGTAGCCTTAAGTAGCATGTGTTTTCCTGAACAGTAGGTGGCCCTTCCACAGAGTCAAAGATTTGTCTGTAGCTGGATCCTGGTTTGGAAGGTACATATTTTGGAATTGTTATTCAGATGCTGAATGACTGGTTATGTCTTGAAAAGTGTGGGAGAGCCTTGAAATTAATTCGTTTTAAATTTTTATATTAGTGCCATTCTTTCCAATGACAAAGAGTTTCTAAAATAAACGGAGCGCATATAAATATAGCTAAAGCTACATACATTTTGCCACTTCCCAATTCCTCAGTGAAGTGCAAGAGCACCAGAAGTTTTCAGAATTTCCCACTGTTCATATTTTTTGATTTTATTTACTGTTAGCTCAGAAATTTGTTCAGGTATGTTCACCACATCCAAATTAGATGTGTTGAACTGTGGGCCTTGCAAACAATGAAATATTTTCCATGCTACGGACAGAGTGCTGATATCGTGCCACACAAACTTCATTGACCGCCCTCTGATTCCTACGTCTTGTTCAACATGTGTCACAGTTCTTTGTTCGTCACCATCATTTACACTGTCACTGTCACTGTCACTGCATAATTGGCTAATCATCATCAAGTCACAGTGATCACCAAAATTACTTCAACCCATAATATCATCATCCAGAACTTCATTTACAGCTTCTCTGACTGTGGTGTCAGATGTTTAGATTAGAATTTTGCCTTGTCAGCTGCACAGTAACTAAGGTCATTGGTACATAAATAGAGGGCTAATTTATTTCATCATATCTTGATGCAAACTCCATTTCAACAGAGTATTTCATTCCTCATCTAGAGGGCAGATAAATTAAGGTTGCAGTAGATTATACACTGTATGTGAAACCACAAGTAGGTCAGTTAAATACCTGGTGTTAACATGCATGTAATGACACTGAAGGATTAAAGTACTGTGATTGCTGTATCACAACTTTGTTTATCATTAAAAACTTGGTATTGTGTGCACACTGTGTATTTATGTCCTCCATATGATTCTCAGAATAAACAGTTACTATTTCCCTGTACAGCATTACATAATTGGTGTTTCTAATGGAGATGCACTGCATTTTCTGTTAGATACGAATTGAATTTTTAAATGTTTAGATGAATTTCTGGGGCACGCAGTAGTGTAGTTGGTTGAGTCACTGTGCTACAAGCCAGGAGGTCACGGGTTCAAGTCCCGATGAGGTCATTGGATTTTTTCAATTGACCTAATCCTTCCAGCTGCACTATGGCCCTGGGATCGACTCAGCCTCTAACAGAAATGAGTACCAGGAACCTTCCTGGGAGTAAAGGGTGGCTGGCATGTAAGGATGACAACCTTGCCACACCTATGAGGCAATTGTCTAGAAAATGTGGAAACCTCAACATCTCACAACCTTATGGGCCTCCACGACATGTTACAGGGATGCCTTTACTTTACTTTTTAGATGAATTTCTAGGTTCAAACGGTTACTAGGAGTCAGAAATATGTATAACCAACTCTGTGAAGCAGGGTCATTCTTGTGGAGCTGCTTATTAGTATGTTCTGTGATTAANATTATCTTTTATTGAATTCCTTTTATTCATTGAAGGAGTTCTTTGATGGTGAAATTTGGTGTTAAGGATGACATTGACGCTTTCATCCTACAGATGGATCTATGGAATTGGAATTTTACCTGATATATAGAATGAATTAGATGAATATAATTTTATGTTTTGATGAAATATTACTATAAACTTTATATTATATAATGAATTTTTATAACTTTGACTCATGCCTTAGCATACAGCTTGTTTATATTGTATCTGGTTTACTGTTATCAATTGTTGTATTGGATTATTGTCTTTGTCAATTTTATTAATGAAGTGAACCAGAATTAGAATTTTGATATTTATTGTATCCGATGTAAATTTGTTTATGTATGTCCGCTTTATGTTTTATAATTGTTTGCATGTATGTTTGTTTTGTTTTTTTGTTTTTGACATGTTTCATTTAATTATTGTAACTTAAATTTTGATCTTGTGACTCATTCTATATCCTGTGGCTTGTTTTATGTCTGTATCAGGATCAATTAGAAAGTGAAATAAATGGAATGGATAGTCATGTAGCTGGACAAAAAATTCCATGCCTTTCTTGAAATAAGAAGGTTCATTACCATGTTATAAAATGGTTAAAATGTATGAATTCCTTTTTCTAGTAACAAAAGGTTTTGTACCTAACAGCTCGTTAGAGCCGCTCTATCAAGGGATCCATTCTGCTGGTCCAACCAATCTGCCATCTGGTAGTACAAATGATGATGTGCCATCACAAGAACGGTCCCGAAGTCGTGACCAAAGAAAATCACAAGTAGGGACACATTCTCCTACACCAAGACTGCTGGAGCCACCACCGCCCTCATATGATGAAGTTGTATCATCTGCTGATTCTAGTCCTCGGTTAGAAAGGTCAAGAGCTTCAGCTGCTTCAGAGCGTGAATATCAGAGCACCAGAGAACATGAAAAGGACACTCACATTTATGAAGAAATACCAGAATCAGCTGTGAGTGCAATTTTGTTCACTTACATTATAGATTTCAAACATACTTTAACACATTAAAACCAACTGCTGAAATTAATGTTAACTTCATTTTCTTTCAGTTTATTGAGGTACAGTGAAATTCTGTTCTAATGTTCCCACATTAGTGAATTTCAATTAGGAAATAACCTACACTTAGTGTAAAAGATATGTGACCCTTCAGAACTGATATGTCAATTTAGTGTGATTATGGTATGATTGTGATGTGACATTCTAGTTTTTCTCTTCCAGAAATTGTTGCTGCACAGATGTAATGTTTGGTGAGTGACATTACATTTCATGGGCAGCATCCATGGTGGTTATTGCATCATAGTGGCATTGATTCTCAACTGAGGTCTCAGCATTTATTTCATGTTTTATTATTTTGGAAATTAGGGTTGATTGTATAATTCTATTTATTAGTGTAGAAACAGTTCCACCTACTTATATAAAGAATGTCTTTCATCGTACTTATATACGGTAATGTTTATCATTATTTCGAATATTTAATGTCTCGCTGTCAGTACAGTTAAGATTTTGGTTTCGGTATGTCTTGATCCATTACGATTGCACTGTCATACCACTGCTCTGTCCTTTTCTTGTTGTCTTAAACTTGAGATTCACAACATGCACTATATCCTCTATGTTTTTAGACATGGCTGTACTCTAGTGCCTCTGACCGACTCTGAAACTCACTCACTCACTCACTCACTCACTCACTTGAACTGTTCCATCTGCTTCAATCAGCACAGCCCTACTTGGGGAATATTCCCGATGCTGCAACTTTATTGTCAATGATGGTTCTAGAATCTCCAAGAAATGGGATGTTGGTCTTTCCTTCAAACAAGATGCATATATGTGCAACATTTCCCCTTCCTCAAGGGTTTTCATCTCCAGTAGCACCTAGATATGGCACCACTGTCATCTTTGCTATGGGGTGATGGTGGATCCTGTAGCCTACATTGTTGATCTGGGTTCCCTCCCAGCATGGCTGCAACTTAGAAGACTTTCCACTAGTCTGGATCAAGCAGTACAACCAGAGGTTTAGTCTGTTTCCTAGAATGCCACAGAGTTGGCTGGGCAGTCATATGGGCCTTTATCCTGTTGCTGGCCAACTTCCAACCTCTGGGTGAAGTATCCCATGCCAATCAGGGGGTATTGATTTCCCCTATGGTTCTCTGGATAGGGTCCTGTTACATCAGTAGTGATCCCCTTGAACAGTGTGCCAGTGTTACACTGGTACCTCAAGCCCCACATTCAGGGGCTTCAGCATGTTGCATGGATGTCACACTGTTGACACTGCTTTTCCACACTGTTCTTCACATGTAACCAGTTTTACTGTTGTATAGCCCCATCCTTGTCCTCCCTCTTGTATAGAGGGGTGCAGTCAGGAATATCCTTCCACTCCAGATGGTGTCCAGCCTTCAGCTTCTTCCTCCTGGGGGGGGGGGCATAGTCCCAACCATCCACCATTAACTTATAACACTTATCACTGATTTCCACACTACAAATCAACACAATCTTAAGTCTTCTCAGTCTGCTTTCACTGTTCATTTCCTTGCAACAAATCTCAGCAATTGAGATTCTTCAGCTTCTGTTGTCACGTTGTTGCCCACTGGTTAACACTCCACAATCGAACTGTCAACTTAGTTATAGCACCAAATCTTCACAGCCTACCTTGCAGAACTCAGCTGACCCATTGCCCTAACTGTCCTGGTCATAACTTCTTGGCACAGACTACACAGGCAACACCATTCCTCTCCTGTTGCATGAATATTCATTGCCCGGGGAACGTGTTTACCAAGCTGTTATTATTAATTTGATTTGTTTCATTCTGGTCCATCACACTAACACTATTACAAATGATATAACAATTCCGTCCACTGTGACTGTTGAAGCTTTTACTACTTCACTTTTTAGCACCCTAACATGTTTTGGTCCCTACAGACCATCATCAGAGGGAACACCGATACTTTCTGAAACTACTATTACATTGGGTGTTTTGATTTTTAAAATACATAAATATGCAATATTTGTAATATATACTTTATATAAAATCCAAATTTCTTACAACTACAGCAACTGTCCTTGATGCATTAAAGTTTTTTAAGAACTTTTTGTTATTTAAGTTAAAATTCTTTAACTGAATAGGTTCATGTCCCTTGTCCTTTCGTTTTTCTTGACGAGGCCGAACTTCCTATGTTTGTGTGTAGCACACTAAACACAAACATAGGATGACAACAAGAACTACCTTCCCAAGAAAGACAGGCGGCACAAGTTCGGCCCTGTCAAGAAAAACGAAAGGACAAGGGACATGAACCTATTCAGTTAAAGAATTTTAACTTTTTTAAAAAAACTTTAATGCGTCAAGGACAGTTGCTGTAGTTGTAAGAAATTTGGATTTTATATAAAGTATATATTACAAATATTGCATATTTATGTATTTTAAAAATCAAAACACCCAATGTAATAGTAGTTTCAGAAAGTATCGGTGTTCCCTCTGATGATGGTCTGTAGGGACCAAAACATGTTAGGGTGCTAAAAAGTGAAGTAGTAAAAGCTTCAACAGTCACAGTGGACGGAATTGTTATATCATTTGTAACGTTATTATTAGTTAGGTTGCATAATCCCATTTATTAAGAATCTGCTGCCCTAGAAACAGGCATCGTTTTGCAACTGTTACCCAGCAGTGGGTCTACACGCTATGCCCTACACCCATCAACTATCTATCTGGCATGTCATCATTTCTTCAAATTTGCTTTGCTCAGCATTCATGTTACTTATTTTGCTTCTTAGTTCCTCTTGGCAGGTATGTATGTCCTTTTTAGTATGTTGGTAGGCCACCAAATTGTCTTGGCTTGCTTAGATGTCCCTTTTAGTTCTTCCTGGCTGGCTGCCAGATTGTCTTATGCCCATCTTAAGTTCCTGTAGTTGTTCCAAAATTGTCATCAGTGTTGGATCCATCTTCATTCTGAATTCTGACAACAGTTGTAACATTTGTCATTATGTGGAACAGTTGTCTCATGATTAAACCACTGATTGTATTGATGCACTATGATTACACAGAAACACCTCTGCTCTGTCCTGTCTTTGTCTCTGCACTGGAATAACCTATTATTTACCACAAACACTACTTCTAATTTCCGTCCACACATCTGCACTCCACTCTTCTAAGCTTGGGCTGAGGCTCACTCAGATTGCTCTGACTGCTATTATGGATGCAGCCACACTCTAGGAACATTCAAAATGGTTCTTGGGCGACTTAATTTTCATTGTCAGCCAGTGGCTCTAGAATGTTTGAGAAGCAGGGTCTCGATCTTTCCCTCTAATGAGACACACGCAGAGGCTTCTCACTCATGCAACTATAGTCATATGAGAAACTGAACAGTTGTTAGATGTGTTTTTGTTAACACCCATTTAGTTAAAACCTTGGTTTAGTGTAAGAAAATCTGTTCCCTCCAGATATCCATTAAAAAATTTCATAATGTTTAAAGGTACAAAAAATCTTCATCCTTATGAAAATATCAGCATTTGCTTTGTACTCAGCATCTTCCCCTTTTATTTAATCTGGTGCAAGACTTCACTTGTGCTTTTTTTTTTTTTTTCAGACAAGAAGCATTTATGAAAATGTTCCCAACATTGGAAGTGGAAATGCACCAGGGGTGAGTATGTTTTTGTTAAAAGTTCATATAAATAACTGCTTGTGTAGTAGCTGCCTTTCATTGAGTAGGTTTGCTCTACTCTATCACTTCTAATTGCATTCAGTGATAGTGACTACTGATACAGCACCTGGGGTTCAGATCCTGCTATTTTCCTAACCACCATGTCCAGACTGATTCTGAGACTGATGGATTGGGTACCAGGGGCTGTTTCTCCAGGACTGAGACAGCCAGAGCATGGTGCAGAACACTCCCCTCTTTGAAGAGCTTGGGTTAAGAACATACAAAATTTTATATATTCCAGCATAGTGTTGTGCTTACGCACAGTGGCAGCCCTACTTTAATTTTTGTGTTGCCAAGGAAGTGGTTCAAATTGCTTGCTTCAGTGAAGTATTTCCAGTAGTTTCTACTTGAATGTCATACTCGGTCTTTTTGTGATATTGTGACATGTTGACCCCTACCTCCCCAGCGGCACGTGGCGGTAACATAGCGTTCGCGTAATAGACGAGTCATCACCCTGCCACTCTCCCTGCGGTGACGTGCCGAGCGAAACCGAAGTGAGCTGAGCGGAGCCAAAGTTAGCAGAAGTTACCATTTAAATTGGAGAGGCAGCTACCCTAGAACAACAAAACAAACAAACTCCGTGGTTTTAGTCCACAAGCGAACTATTTTCACTGAGCAACATCCGCTTGCCGGCGAAGTAAGTTGCCTCTGTGGTCTAGTGGTCGAAGTTCCTGGCTACAGATTCAGAGGTCCGGGTTCGATTCCCGGCACTACCAGATTTTCTGAGAAGTAGTGGGTCTGGAATGGGGTCCACTCAGCCTCGTGATCATAATTGAGAAGCCATTTCAAGGAAATACCAGCTCCAGTCTAGAAAACCGAAATTAATAGCCATGGGGATTTGTTTCACTGACCACGCGACACCCTCTATGTGCTAAAGTTGGCATCCTAGAACTAAGTATAATTTCTAGCTCTTGAATTTTTTTGGGGGGGCGGCTGTAATTGTAGACATTTGACTTACTCATTTTGAAGGTAGATTTAATCAACCAATTAGAGCAGCAGCTAATCATTTGGCAATTAATTGGAGATGTTCACTTGTTATGACTTCTGTTCAAGTTTTTCCAAGATTTGTTTTATGTAGGTTTCAGAGCAATTTTTGGTCATTAGATATTTAATTTAAATTCAGTCACAAATTTCCAACTGATGGAGTCACATCTGTAATTTTCCTTACCCTTATTTCACAGTTTTTCTATGCTGCATATGATTTTGAAGGCAGTGGGATGCATATGCTGAGTGTAAAGAGTGGCCAAATTGTACTTGTTCTACAACAGCAAGACATCCAGGGTAATCCAGAATGGTGGTTTGTAGAAGACCGCTTTGGTGAGAAAGGTTATGTGCCTGGTAATTATCTCAGAAAATATGAGCAATAAGTATCAGGCACAATTTATTTTTATATTGATTTCATCCTGGACACTTTGTGCAAATATTAAATCATGTGATTTTTAAATGTGTATATTAAAATACAGAGTTTTCATATAAGTGTGTATGCACGCCTGCTTGTATTGTTTTTTCAAATATTTTCCTCTCATTTTAATATAATATATGAAATCTAACCAATAAGTTTTCTGCAAATTTTATGTCATTACCTACAGCTGTGTTGTATGCTGCTAGCAGAAATTAAGAACCGTCTTGTACTACAGGCTCAGCATATGACACCTCACTGTAAACTGCAGATGGACAACATACTGGCAATATGCGTCATGTACAGTAGCACGATGTAGTATTTAATGAATAATGGCACATACAGTTCCAGTACTATGGGAGCACTTTTCAAACAATACTCTCTTCTGGAATATGATGCTGTGTAGTCTAGTAGGTTCAGAATTACTGGGTTTTCAGACCATGTCAGTCGCCTGGTATTGTAGAAACTAGAGAATACAACTTTTTGGAAACTGGATCTGCTTCTGTCCTCAGGTGAGGGAGGGGAGACACCTAGTCCCTTAGAAAGAGCTAACCACAATCACTGGATTTAGAATACCAGATGATGGACCAAGTCCAAAAACCCAGTAATTCTGAATGCTAAGCACTATTGTCAAAACCTTTAGAATCAGTCTGGTAGATGTTTGTTAAGGTTTCAAGGGAATGTCCTGCATCTGTCCTCACAGTAAAAGAGTAAGCCAAGCATGGAAAAAGTGGTGCAGATGATAACAAGGAGAAGAAGGGTTGGGCCAGGGTCATGAGTGAACTGTAGGTGTGTGGAAAACAGTGCAAGAAAGCCCTTAAAACGTTCATTTTCAAGAGTAGATAATTCTGAGCCATAATGGCCCAGAGTGTAGCACTGGCTGATAGACAGAATAAGGTAATAGATATGCCGTTTGAGGGGTAGAGTGCACAGAACATTAACAGACGTTGGTGGCAGGGAAAGGAGAGGGGAGAATCACAGTAGGGTAAACTAAAGCTGATGGTGCATTAAGGAAGAGAAGAATAAGACTGGGTGCAAGATGAATTGAATAATAATTTGGATACTGAATATCAGTCCCTCATTTAGGGTACACATTTTGGAAGTACTCTGTGTGTCTCTTAATACAGCATTTATTGCTTGAAAGTTTTTGTCATGTAGCATGAAAAGTAGTTTTGTTTGAAAGATAATCAAGTATAAAAGTGTGCAGAATTAGGTTTTATATTTTTGAGATGGATTAATCTTTAAAATTAAATCTAAAAACCTTCAGAAATATTTTGTAATACTATAAATTCAGTATGGACATGTGTGCAATTTTAAAAATTTTCATGTACAATTAATAAATTTAAAGGTACATATTCATAAATTAACATCAATTTTTCCCCCCAAAACTATTCATTGCTTTATACAGCTCTAAAGAAATTCTTAAAAAACACCATGAGTATGAGTCATTTTGTTGACAACCTTCCTGCATTGATGACTGTCATCAAAATGAAGATTATGTAGTTTAAAGTGAAATCAAGTTGTGCTCTTTCTAAATACTTCCAACACCAATGATGTTTTGGGTCTGACTTCTTACATTAATGCAAGGACATTGATTTCTCTACTTTATGAGACTATCCTTTCTTAAGAAATAATTTCTTGCTTCTGCATCATTTATGATGTCCTCCAGTTCTTCATTTTTTGTTGACATCTCCAGTCTTGGGCTTGGTGTCATGATCACTTTGAGTAAAATTGTTATCATAATGGTCATTTTCATTCTGTGGTACCTCTGTAGTTTCAGCCCCTTATCCATCCTTGTCATTCTTTCAGCTTCACCTTCATGTGGATCCATCTGTGAATTCAACAAATACAGATGCAATACTAAAAATTGACAGCATTCGGAAAAGTTTCAGTACAAACATAACATAAAAATACCAATAAAATTTGAAATAAGCTCCACCAGGGTCTTACCTCGGGAGTGGTGTAGCAGGGTGTGAGAAATCAAAGTGATCTTCTCACATGCAACCAGTGAAGGCTCACTGGTCTTTTGAAAACACTGACATTCTGTAGAGCTTAGCTTGTGCTACACAGACCCACAGCATAGGTTCTGGTGACATGTAACATTTAGGATAAATATTTACCTCTGGATATGGCAAACCCCACTGTACCACTGGCAGGTTAATCCCTTGCCTTGAATTTCAAATCTGAATCACTGGACAAAATGATGTCTATTCTGTGCTGCATAGATGTATACTCACATTTTCACATAACCTAACTCTTATGTTTCATACAGCTGCCTTGTGGAACTCATGACATGTGCTTAGTTTAGTAAATACAAATGAAGATTGACATGAACACACACCAAGAAGAATTCATCACTGGTACTGTAAAGGTCTTTCCAGGCAGATCATCTAGCTGTTGAATTCCAGCAAAAAGGGTTAAGTTGTACAAATTTGTCACCCTGGAATTATTCTGCTTCAGTGTTCATCTTCTCTGAATTCTTCCATTGCTATAAATCAGGTTGTTCAGGATGTATGATGTACATGAATGTAAACAGCAGTTTTAACCTAGTTATAATTTATGGATTCCATGGTGTCACAGAGAGTGGGAACTGAATTTATTTGGTATAATTGTACATGTAAGAATGTCACATAGGCCTGTATGTGTATGTTCACGTGCCACTCAATTAAAATATTTGTATTGTGTTTATGTTACTATGTAATGCCTTTAAGTTGGTTACAATATAAGACACAAAATACAGTGACCCCCCCCGTAAGGTGTCTTTGGTGAGCAATGGATATGAGGACTTGAGGGAAATCTTAAATAAATAAAATTTACTACTGAGATTATTGATGTAGCATCATTTGAATTGAACATTAAATGAAGAAAAACCTTAAATCAAGGAACACTAAATAGACGTTACAATTTAATTATCTACCTGAAAATACTGTGTGAATTGTTTTTTCCCCTTTTCTGTTGTGTGATTTGTTCTCCAGGTTATCGTGGAATACTAAGACCTACATATAATACCACATTGTCTCAGGACAACTTATAATACAGATTACAAAACCACATCTCAGTTTTCTGAAAAATTTGTGTGCTTTAACTGCACTAGTAACTAACATTTTAGAATTATCTGGTTTTACAAGATGTTCAATCTCTGTGAAACTTATTATCCTAAGTTTCTAACCCTTTCACAAGCAGTAAATCATTTGAACCCATGGATCAGGTTCCACTTTGTCTGCTGTGAGTGGATTTGGTCAGTGCTCTGCAGCTAGATTCCTATTGCACGTTATATTTATTATATATATTATGAGATAGTATAACCATGAAAGAATTATCAACACCTACTGCTCATTATCTTCAACACTGAAGTGTCTTATGTAGCCTGTGACATTAAGCTTAGCAGTGAGAGAACTGTTTTGGTTTGTCTACTTGTATTGGCATTACAGTCCCTAGATCTCACTGATGCTGCAGTAAACAGAAAAATATATGCAAGAGTTTATCATGTGAGAAAATTCGGAAATAAAATGCCCTGTATAAATATAAAACGATCTCCTACGATATCAGACATATTCAATAGTAAGATATTGCCGACGGCCAAACAGGACCCAAAATGAGCATAACAATGGGCAGTAGTCATTTGCGCACACCTGTCATAATGTACACCCACAACCTAACTTTAACGTATAATACCGAGCTTCGCCCCCTCCAAGGTACAGATGGATGAGAAGTAGTCTACTGGCAAACCTAACCTAACCCTAACATCACCGAATGGTACCGCTGAGTTACAGGTGGATGAGCAGTAGTTCATTGCGCACACCTAAGAGTGACGTCATTTACGTAGCTGCCGTAACATGGAATATAGATCAAAATATGGCGTTATGTATAAAATTGAGCGTGTAAACTGTTCTTCCACCCATAATATGAATCTCATCATCATCATCGTCATCATAAGTAATCTGTCAGATGACAGGTCCACAGTCTCTTCCAAAACAATTCCTCCACTTAATGTGATATAGAGCTTTCTCCTTCAAATGACAGTATCCTCTTCTGTCCCCAAGGTCATCCAGCATCGTCTTACGTCTTCTTCCTCGACTTCTTGTCACTTCTATCCGCCCCTCTATCTTTCCTTCAATAACTTCTTTTAGAAGGCAGTTTTTGCGTAAAACATGACCAATCCAATTAGCCTTCCGTTTTCTTATTTCATGTAGGATATTCCTCTGCTCACTGACTCTAATTAACACTTCTTCATTTCTCACATAATCGGTCCAACTGATCTTCTCCATTCTTCTCCAACACCACATTTCGAAACTTTCCAGATGTTTCTGATCTACTGCCCTAAGTGTCCATGTTTCAGCCCCATACAGAGCTATGCTCCAAATGTAGCATTTCACTAGTTTCTTCCTCAAATTTAAGTCCAATTTGCTGGTAAAAAGATTCTTCTTCTTGCTAAATGCAGCTTTTGCCATGGCAATCCTGGATTTAATTTCACAAGTACACCTTCCATCATCTGTTAACAAGCTACCCAAATATTTAAAACATTTCACATTCTCCACTTGTTTTTGGTCTATCTTTATTGTGACTGGGGTTGGTTGTCTCGAAATTTTCATTACTTTTGTTTTCTCCACATTCATTTCCATGCCATAGCACCTTCCAATTTCAATTAGTCTATCAATCATGCCCTGTAGCACAGTTTCTTCCTTAGCCATTAACACAAGGTCATCTGCATATTTCACAGTTTGAATAATTTGTCCTCCTAATTTGAAGTCTCTGAGCCCATCCAGAGCTTTCTTGGTAAGGCATTTGCTGTACCAATCTTCTTTCACACCAATCGATACCAGTTTCCTTTAGGATCTGCATTAATTTGGTCCAGTTTACATGGTCAAATGCCTTCTGCCAGTCTATGAAGCAAACACACAGTTCTTCATCTTATATATGAGACAAATACCGTCTTAAGTGCAACAATTTAATTGTAGTTCTTTCTTCTTTCCCTCCTCCACACTACATGTTTCGGCCCTAAATGGCCATCATCAGGTGTGTATTCCTATGTAGCTGCTACACTGCCCGTAGTTTAAAATCACCAGTCTTTCTAATTGTATGTATAAAATCTTTGTTAACCTACACGCGTTAATTTCATTTCTAAAATTGGCACTTTTTTAAAACTGTAATTCAAGTTAAAATGTCTATAAAATTTGTTCTTTTTCTTTTTCCAAATTTTTTAAAAATTAAAATTTTCTCAGGGTACGCGCCCTATGTCTATAGTGCTGCAGCGGCCACTTCTTGTTTTATCGCTGTTCGGGTATTGTTCTCTGTAGGCTCTCTCTGTGTGTGGAGGAGGGAAAGAAGAAAGAACTACAATTAAATTGTTTCACTTAAGACGGTGTTTGT
>NW_019725837.1:439860-446850 GCF_002891405.2 Cryptotermes secundus | reverse complement strand
CTTTGAAATTCTATAATCTCATTACATATCTTCTCAAGATATTCCTTTTTGGCCCTGGCCGTGGCTCATTTCAATTCATTCCTCAGTCTCCTGTATTTCCTCCTGCCTTCTTCAATGTTGACATTCTTCCATTTCCTTCGCTCCTCCATTTTACTCGTCATCTCCTGTGTAACCCATGAATATGAAGCTATGCTCTTATATTCAGAGGTTATATTGCTACGTAGTATCTTAGATTGTGTCGGAAACGCCGCTCCCAACCCACGAGTTTGCGCATCCGCGACGGTGATACAAATGATTACTGAATATCACGTATTATGACATTATGCTGTCCTCCAATGACATAACGGTATGACGAAATATCTTTATCATCAGTGAAATCGTTCCATTCTTTCTCATGGATGGATACGCGACAAATTCAGCGACTGCTTGGTATTTGTTTCGCCCGAAATTCTCTTCCTGGATAGGAAGTAGAATACTTTTATACACGAAAATGGGTAAAAAATTATCGTTCTGTAATCGAACTGATGATGCAATGTGTTTGTTTCAGTCATGTTAAGACGTTGGCTACTCTGTCACCGTGACCTAAATAACCGGTGTACAAAATCAAGGGACGTTTCTTTCCTAGTATGAAGAGGTGGTTATAAATAATAAGACGGTGTTATGTGTGTATGTTTATGTACAAGTTCAAATTAATTATCTGCATGAAGGTATATCTTAAAAGATTCAGTGAAATAATGCAAATAGTAGGCTTTAATGTGTGTTTATTCTGAACCGAGTAATGGCGAGTGAACGAAATTTTACGAACCTATGTTTCATCTGTTTCACAACGAAATCGAAGCGTTTTCCATCTAAATCATGAAACCGAAGTATGTGTGAAGGAAGAATACACCATAACGTCCATTTATTGATTCAACGAAAGTAAGTGCATGTAAGAAGAGTGGGTGTGTAGTGTGCCATGTACGATGCAACGGGTACAGGAGCGCTGCATCATGGCGAACGGAGGGCCCTGTGTTATCGTTGAGACAGCGGTTTTGGGTATTAAGATTGGCTCTTTTTCTTGGAAATGGCGTTTTCCTATCTTACGCGATAGTCCCATCCCGTATATCTTGGGCGTGGACTTTATGTCTCACGCCAGGTGCAACTTGACTTCGTGGCTCGGAAATATAGTTTCCGGTTCTGCCCCGAGCATGATTTTGATTTTGAGCCTTTTGAGTTACGCCTGGGGATGTCGCTGACATTTCCATCTCCCGTCAAGCTTGTCGCGGGATTGTTGTGCGGACCCTCTGTAGCTAGTTCGGGGGAGCCTGTTGATATTGCTGAATTGTTGCAAGGGTTTCCTGGCCTGTTTTCGGACAGGCTAGGTACGGTCAAGTGTATGACCTGCCATCTTGATCTCAGCAACGATAACCCCGTACGCTCGAGACCCTACCAGCGTTCGGCCCCGCGATTAAATTTGCTGCGGGAAATAGTCCAGGATATGTTGGACAAAGGAGGTGCCCGGAAAAGCTATTCTCAATACGCCAGTCCGGCGTTTTTAGTTCCGAAGCCACCAGGAGGTCAGCGGATGGTGATTTATTATCGCCTCCTAAACAAGAAAATCGTGTTTGACGCTTTTCCTATGCCAAACGTGGAGAGTGCCTTGCTCATCTTGAGAAGGCGACGATTTTTCTCTACTGGACCTAAACTCTACATATTACCAGATTCCCCTGTCGGCCAAGAGCCGAAAGGCAACGGTCTTCTGCACCCCCTTAGGGTTGTTTGAGTTTACAAAATTGCCCATTAGGATTAGCGTCGGATGCCGGGTGCTGTCTCGAGTTGTCGACACCTTATTCGGGGACCTCAAGCGCACTAATATAATTTTATGGATGACTTGGTGGTTTATTTCCGATCTCGCGAGGAGCACTTGGATCACCTGAGGGAAGTCTTCGCTAGGTTTCAGAAGGCAGGGTTTACGTTGAATCAGAATAAGCTCCGCTTTGCGCAACGAGAAATCCCGTTTCTGGGTCATCTGCTGTCAGCTGAAGGAATCCGGATATTACTGGAGAGGGCAGAGGCCATTACATCGTTTCCTCCACTTAAAAACCTGAAGGCGGTTCGGAGATTCTTAGGAATGGCCGGTTCATCCCTCGTTTCTCTCACATTGCCGAACCGCTGCATGCGCTTAAGCGTAAAAACGCTCGTTTCGAATGGGATTATCCCCAACACGCGGCGATTCTCCAGTTGAAGGAAGCCTTAGCGACTCCACCAGTATTGCAGATCCCAGATTTTTCGATGCAATTTTTTCTCGTTTGCGACGCTAGTGACGTCGCCATCTCGGCCGTTCTCCAGCAAGGGAACGGCGAGCAGTGGGAGCCCGTTGCATATGCCAGCCGACTGTTGTCTCCGGCGGAGCGCCGTTATGCAGATTACGAGAGAGAGTGTCTGGATATTGTATATGGTTGTGAAAAATACAGAAGTTATTTAGAGTATAAAGAGTTTACACTGTTCACCGACAACCAAGCCCTGGCCTGGCTGCTTCGCCATGGGAAAGAATTAGGTCGCATTGGGCGTTGGATTCTTCGGCTAGCACCATTTAAATTTCGTGCTGCCCATATAAGTGGCAAAGCGAATGTGGTAGCAGACTATCTCACTCGCCAATATGAACAGCCACCTGAAGATGCAACGTTGTCAGGTCTAGTCCTCGGTCAGCTTCCCGAAGCAGTTCAGTCGATCACAGAGCACCAGAAAAGGACTTCCTGTGTAGTGAGCCGGTCCACCTCGTCAAAGACGGCCGGAGCTCGCAATCGACTGTTTGTCGCGTGATATTCCAATGCCTCCTCAATGTGGAAGGGGATCTCAAGGGAGGAACCAAGAGGGTTAGCTGGCATAGGCGTTAGGCAGTACAAGTAATCAAGCAGAGTACACAGAAAGCAGAACAATCCAGCTGGTTTTTCATAACATAAAGTATATTGTAACATAAGTATAGGAATATAAATTGTACAAGTATCACAAAGGAAAATACCACAGCTTTCGCCTGAAGGGCAGCAAAAATGTCAAATGAACACAAGTCAAGAAAGAATCAGAATGGGCACGCAGTTAAAGTAACGGTTGCGAGCTCTTAGGTTCACCGACATGAGCTGATCAATGCCCTTGAATGTACAGGGTTTAAACTGTCGCAATAATCTGATTGCAAAAGATGAAAATCAATTATTATGTTCTGACTACACCAGATTTCAGAATAATACTTAAAACAGAGTTGAAAGAAACAAAACAGTCAATCCTAGCAAAGTGCCCCCGCCGCATTGCGGTACTCATTGACCAATCGTAACTCACGTAACTCCGTGGCACTTTTCACTAATACAGGGCAGTCCCAATACACCGCCCAACTTACTCAGTAAGTACTTACTTGATAAATTATATTACAACCAGGAAAAATAAATAAACTCCGGAGCCAGCCAGCTCATACTAGCTCGAAAGGGCTCTCTCTCTCTTCCAGTAGTATGTAATGTGCCGAAACAGAATTTCTACGCAACATGCGTAATGCAAACCAAACTGAATTTCCGATGCCCAAAACCGACCTTCTCGGTCGAAAGCAAAGCGGAAAAAGCGACAGACGATCTGGTCTGTAAACGTAGGAAGCTTCAGCTTGCGTCGGGACAGGAGGGAAGGTGAAACACGTGACCTCTGGTAGCAAAGAACTTAATGGAAAAGGATCGGCTCCGCGTCGTAGCATAGGTAGTTGCCAGAGAGATACGGTAAATCCAAGGACCCTACACAGAAAGAACCGTAACACGGTTCAGTAGAGATATCTATCAGAAGGTCGTTCAGAACGACCCAGGTGTAAGGCAATTTAAATTGCTGAATGGGGATCTGGTTTACCATCCATCGAGAATGAGGACAAAAAGGTATCTTCTTCCCGAAGCGTTGCGGCCGATGATCTTAGAGTACTTCCATAAGTCTCAATTGAGCGCCCATCTGGGCATACCTAAGACATTGACTCGCATCGCTCGGGTTTTTTATTGACCCAATATGAGAAGGGAAGTGACCGCCTTTGTAACATGTTGCCAGGGTTGTCAGCCGGCCAAGCCGGCCCCCGACAATCGGGTTGGCCTCCATGCCAGTCAAGTGGTAACACGCCCCATGGAGCGCATTTTTATTGACTTCGTAGGACCGATCATCAGGAGACGGGAGGGCAACATAGCCATCTTGGTGGTTCTAGATTGCATTTTGAAGTTCATAAGCATGTACCCCGTCAGGCGGATTTATGCTGAAATTGTCAGAAGTTGTCTTGTGGAAAGGTTTTTCGCGTCCTTTGGCGTCACCCAGGCGAGTGTGTCGGGCAATGCCGCGGTGTTTAAATCTAAGATCTTCTACGACTTGTGTATTTCCTGGGGAATATGGCATACCAGCACCTCGCCGTATTACCCCAAGGTATCGCAAGTAGAGCGATCCAATCGCATTTTGAAAGTGGCATTGTCCATCTATCATCATGCTCAGCACACGCGCTGGGACGACGATTTAGCATCCTTGACCCTAGCGTTTAACACCGCTTGGCATGAGTCGACTGCAGCGACTCCTGCCTCGTTGTTCTTGGGGAGAGACCTGAACCATCCCCTTGGGTTAAAATGAGAGTTGGCAGAATTGGGCTTGAATAATGAAGTGAACGACGTTCGAGAATTTTGGCAGGAGGCGCCGGACAATTTAAAGAAGGCTCAAGCCCATGACGCGGAATGTTATAAAGTGGGTAGGATGCAGGTCGAATTTCGAGTGGGAGACTTAGTCCTGTAAAGGCTGCACCCGCTTAGCTCGAAGTCTCAGCAGCGTCCCCCAAAATTGGACCTTAAATGGTCAGTGCCTATGAGGCTGGCGAGGTTTGTGTCGCCCGTTGCGGTGTTGTTGACTAACCCGGATACGGGGGTAATTGTACGAAAAGCCCATGTCTCCCAGTTAAAGAGACACCTTCCACCGGGCTAGATGACATGCAGAAGTATGATTTGTTGTTGTTGATGCTTTTTTATCTTAGAATGTAAGCCGTACCGGTTAGATAGGTGATTTATGGCCATGTATTTAAGTTATTTTTCCTTCCGGGCAGGCTTACTTGTGTTTCTCTGCCTCCCATACCTACACACTAGCCTGGATGGATGGAGACGCGACACAGGACTTCAGGCCCCCTTCTCGCTTGGTTGGATCCGATTGTCATGCGCTCAGTCGATTATTGTGGCTTCGCACTGCGGTTCCTTAAGGGCCCTGTAGGGACTGCATAAGACCGGCCGAAGAGGAAACCACCAACAACTGTCAGCCATGGATGGCAGAGCTCCAGGAGACGCGGACTTTAGGGAAGAGTGTTGAGAGCGCGTGAACTGGACTCCGCATTTCGGGGGAGGGATGTGCTGACCCATAAATGATATCACAGACTAGTACGGGAAGTGAATGGAGCCGTAGTCAGTCAAAGCTGATATGGACCCGTAGTGGCACTGTAAGGTGTCTGGAGGACTGAGATATTGAGAACCCTCGGCGGAGCTAAATGAAGGTCATTGGTGAATCATTGAGATGGGTATTGTGTTGCTACATACGAATAGGCGCAGGTAATCTGCTCTTCCAAGAGAGCGAGAAGGATGGGGGCGGAATGCTGAACCGTGCATTGGCATTGGCTCCGGTACGACGTCATGGGCTTCCAGCCCCCTGATCAAGGTTTTCAAACTTATCACCCTCCCCTTTCATATGCGGGACTGGGTCACGTGGTGTTGCTATCTCCCCGCCCTTCTTCCCCTGGGAGCCGTGGTTGGAAGTTAATGCAAGTTCGGAAAGACAGTACTGGTTATGGATCCATAGGGTGCTCGCGGCGCTCAGCCAGCTAGTAAGTGACTGTCAAATTTTCGTCTGGCAGGGAGTCCAAATTTGGTTTCGGTGTTTCGGAACTGGTTCACATCCGGAGAGATCACCCGCGGTCTCTTGTCTTCGGGATTGTGCACGACGGCGACTCGCACCAGTTTGGATTAAACTTGTATTGTTATATATATTGTGTATTTGTTTTTGATTCAGCCTGTGGCCAGGCGACTTACACCAGTTGGGTTTAAACATTTGTGGTAAGATTTATTGTGTATTTGCTTTGATTCGGACTGGCCAGGCTAGAAAACGCAGTAGTTGGGTTTATTAAATTTTGTTTTATATTTTTAGTTGATGCCCATCATTGTAACTAGATTTGCCCCGCTGCTAGTTTGGACCCCTTACTCTAAGATAGGAAGCGTGTGAGCACAACACGACAGCTGTATGACGGAGCACCGTTTCCACCTCACCCCGATTGAGGAAGGGTAGACGGAGCCGAAAGGTGCCAGAGAGAGACGGTGCCATGGTACAGAACGTAGACAGATCAATATAGGACTGCCGTAACATGGAATATAAATCGAAATATGGCGTTATGTATAAAATTGAGCGTGTTGATTGTTTTTCCACCCATAATATGAATCTATGCTCTTATATTCCGAGGTAATATTGCTACATAATATCGTAGATTGTGTCGGAAACGCCGCTCCCACCTCACGAGTTTGCGAATCCCCGACGGTGATACAAATGATTACTGAATATGACGTATTATGGCATGCTGCCCTCCAATATGATAACGTCTTGACGAAATATGTCAATTTTCAGGGAAATCGTTCCGATCTTTCTCGTGGATGGATACGCGACCAATTCAGTGTGATTGGCATTTGATATGTTGGGATTTTGGACTTTATCCATCGTCCTGGTTTTTAAGATAACAAATAAAAACACGACGTTTCGGAAACTGGATCTGTTTCCGTCCTCAGGTGAAGGAAAACACCTATTCAGTTGGGTCCCTTAGAAAGAGCTAGCCTCAATCACTGGACAAACCAATATCACAAAACATGAAGATTATAAACACCTGAGACCAGGCTAAGTCCATGAGAGCTAATAAGAAAAATATTCATAACAAATTGTAGCAAACACTTACAAGCGTGGAACCAGGATAGATAGATCTGTAGAAATTTATGC
>NW_019725837.1:438956-439791 GCF_002891405.2 Cryptotermes secundus | reverse complement strand
GTTTTAGTCATCAGGGAAAAGACGGCACTAGCCACACAGGTCTACAGGAAACCCACCCACACTGGCCAATACCTCAACTTCAATTCTAACCATCCGCCGCATGTGAAAAGAGGCTTGATAAAAAGTCTCCACGACAGAGCTTCTACCATATGCCAAGATCGACGAGACTTGGTCAGAGAAATTAACAACGTGAGACACGATCTTCAGTTGAACGGTTATCCCAAAGGTTTTATTGACTCTGTCATTAATTCCAAGGGCAGTAGTCGTCCGAAGAAAGATGAAAGCCCTCTGTGTTCTGTTTATATTCCATATGTGAAGGGTGTGTCTGAAAAGTTTAAACGGATAGGTAATCGATATAATATTAGGACTATCTTCCGTACGAGACACGCACTTAGGAACTCCCTTATGAAAACTAGACCGGAAAGAGATCCGCAACAGAGGGCACAGTGCTTCTATAGCATTCCCTGTGAATGTGGCAGAAGCTACATTGGCGAAACAGGCAGACCTCTGGCCGTGCGGCTCCGGGAACATAGGCATAACCTAAAAGAAGGTCTTCTAGAAAAATCTAAACTAGCTCAACATGCCTATGAAGAGGGACATAGGGTAGGCTGGGATGAAGCTAAGATTTTGGATATTGAAAGCCACATCAGGTATAGGAAATACAAGGAAGCGGCCCATATGGCATGCTCGGCCAACCCAATTAGCCAACCCAGTTTGGACTTTTCTCCCATTTGGATCCCCATTATCAGCAATGAAGTCACCAATTCACATAGAAGATCTGTATGATGTGATATATGCTTTTATTTATTTCTATTAAGTTCTAAATTAGATAGAC
>NW_019725837.1:390574-436542 GCF_002891405.2 Cryptotermes secundus | reverse complement strand
TTTTTTTTGTAGGCCTGTGTTATCTGCATAAAGGTATATCTTAAAAGATTTAGTGAAATAATGCAAAAAGTAGGCTTTAATGTGTGTATTATTCTGGACCGAGTAATGGCAAGTGCACAAAATTTTACGAACCTATGTTTCATCTGTTTCACAACGAAATCGAAGCGTTTGCATCTAAACCATGAAACCGAAGTATGTGTGAAGGAAGAATACACCATAACGTCCATTTATTGATTAAACGAAAGAAAGTGTATGTAAGAAGTTTGGGTGTGTTGTGATAAATAATGTGTCTTTGAAGTTATTCTTACACTATTAATAATGTCTTGTGAAGTATGTAGAGTAATTTGCACAAAATGTGTTTTAGTGCTTAAACGGATATAGAGTGAATTAGATTTTATGAGTGCATATGTGGCATGAGAGAAAAGACGTTGTAGTTTTGGTATGTAGCCTCTGAATATTATACGTGTGAATAGGTTATTAGTCAGAATTATATACAATTTTTGCCTTAGTGTAAGTAATTGTAAAAAGCGTGTGCAAAGTGAATTTCTAGTTCCCATTGAAGAAGTTTTTTTTTTTAATTTATAACTTAGTTCTGTGTGACAGTGGGTGGTGGGTCAAATGGAATGTGTTTTTTTTTCACAATAATGTCGAGTGTAATGTGAAGTTTAAATACTCTAATGAGACGTTATATTTTTGTGTGTAATATATACAGTGAAGTGCAGTGAAATTTTGCATTTTTTCTAGAATGTTGAGATTAACATTCACTCAAAATGGATTCAATTTTTCTTCTTTTATATACATATCCTGTTTGCATGAAGAATTCTTCCTTCTAACAAGGTGGTATGCAAGGCGAAAAACATGTCATTGGTGTTATGCTGGCAATCGTGTTGAATGTGAGTGTAAAATGTGCACAGTGGTGTGTAGAGTATATGTGGTAGCATGAAGAATGGTGGGAAGGGGTTTGTAAGTTAGATGTGTATTTCCTTGTCATAGACAACGGATTGTATTATTGCCATCTAATGTTCCAGGCTTACATGTGCTAGCAGGTTGTATACAGCATCAGGTAATTATTTTCTTTCCATCTATTAAACTGCTTACAAAATCACATAGTTTACAGGAAAGCAGGAGTTGTTACAGCTGACATTCCTGTAATTGTATTTTATAGTTTAGTCTTGAACATATATAGTGATGTGTTCGTTTTTTTTGTTTTGCTTAGAAGAATGTTGAATGAAATTTCCTTAGGTTCAGATCGTAATCAGTGATTTCACGATGGAATATTTGAACTCTAGTATTGTGGGGTGGATACCTCTCATATAAAGTATATATATATAGATACTCAAAATACGTCGATAAACATAACAAAATTAATAATGGGAACATTTGAAAAGAGAATATTTCGGGTACTGGTCGAAATTGTAAGAGTCAATGAAGATAATTGTGATATCATGCACTTGAGAGCGTTCTGAAATGTCAATATTTCGGGAAAAAGTCATTGACGACCATTATAAATATCGTAATATATTCCAGGGTTCATAGATTTCGTAGAGAGTTTTAAGAGAAATATATGCAAGTTTTTATCATGTAAGAAAATTCTGGAAAAAATGTCATGTATAAATATATAATGATTTCCTACGCTATCAGAGACATTCAATCGTAAGATCTTGCCGACGGCGAAACATAGAACAATTGAGTTTAACGATGCGCAGTAGACATTTGTCCACACCTGTCATAATGTATACTCAAAACCTAACATTAACGTATATTACCAAGGTTCTCCCTCTTCGAGGTACAGATAGATGCGCAGTAGTCTACTTGCGCAAACCTAACCTAACGTAACCCAATGTCATCTAATGGTACCCTTGAGTTACAGATGGATGCGCAGTATTGTATGAGCTAACCTAACCTAACCTAACCTTACAATAAAAGGAATAAAATAAACCAGCATAATACCTGATACATTTAATACATGAATGTAAAGTTAACTTCGTGGAATTACCTTTAATTTGAATTTATTTCTGCTTAAAGCTGATTTTCGAGAATAACACCGCCGTCCTCAAGACAGGCTTCCGCTCGGTTGTGAACAGCGCCGGACATGCCAACCCACCATGCCTTTGTTACCTCTTAAGTGACGAGATAACGAGAACGCTCTGTCTGTAGCTGGCAAAAAAGCTATCTTCCAGATGGCCTACTCGGTACACACGAGGCGGTGTACGGAAATGAATAAACGGTCATAACTCTGTAACCGTTTAAAATCATGCACATGGTTATATGAACTTCTTTGATCACAAAGTCCTAGGTAATGACCTCATGCAGTTATGCCCAAAATCTTCAAACACTCTGTATATACATCAAGCAGATAGCAACAAAAAAGTTATGTACATCTAATTTTTCTATTTATTTTTACACATTAATCTGCAGAATCTGCAATAAAAATTGTGGCTCGTGGATGAGTTTGGGCATAACCCATATGTATTCTCTTTTTTTTTTACTGTTGTTCACTTCTTTATCATTTTAATTCCTCTATTGTGGTTTTACTCAAGTCTCTCTGGTAATTACTACATATAAAAATATATATTTAGGACTGTGCATGCTCTTCTACTAGCGACGTGTGCGCGCGCTTCCACTAGCGGAGTTTAAATGCCCGACTGACCAAACGTGGTACTTTGGCCACGATGGCTATACTCAACACTGGCACAATCGGGGCACTTCGGACGTTAAAGGTTAATTACACACTCCCAATATAACTGTACTACAGCACACAGAGTCTTGAAGTCACACAATAAGTCTTCACTGGGCCCACAATCCGTACTCTGTCACTCTTTTTCACACACTGGCACACACACTGATCAAGCGGCCTTTTATACCGTTCGCTGTTGCCCCGTGTTAACAGCGGTGTCCCCTGCTACCCCACAGTGGGAACTCCNTCGGGGGGGGGGGGGGCGGAGTGTTTACTGCCCTGTTACCGTAGCAGCGGCAGCGTCTTCTATGCTGTTACGTCACCTCGGCAATTGTTGCCTGACACAGTTGCTCTTCTGTTACGTCACCACGGAGGAGGGAGTGTTTACTGAGCGTTGCGTAATGATGGAAGGATTGGGGGTATGTGACGTCAGTGGCGAGACCGCAGAGTTTAGGCGACCCCTACTTCCTGTTGCGCCATCCAAATCACAATATATTTCCGATTATGTAAAATAGAATTGTTTCGTCCCTTTGTTCATCACTGGCTCGATCGAGGCATTTTGGACGTTAAAGGTTAGTTGTGTGCCCCGTCACAGCTTACTTGTCCGGATCAAGATTTGTATGCCGATGGTTCGCGCAGCGATAGCCAAAAGTCCTCTCTATCAACTGTATACATGGCAACCCTCAGAAGGGAAGTTGTACTTCCGATATCTTCAATCCTAAGTCGTCCTTGACCAACTGAAGGAAGCTAGCGATTTTTCTATGCGAAAGGCGTCTAACTTGTTATTATGTCAGGTCAGTACCCTGCTGTTACAGATGGTCAATTTGACACAGAACAAAAAGTTGACTCAGTCCGTAATTTCACTGGATGAAGCAACCTCTCAGCAAAGTATAAAAGCCGTACGAATCTGTCGATCTCTGTAGCCCGAAAGTACCCTTTGAAACATTCAGTTGATCTTATAGGCTGTCCCGATTTTACAGAACTCTGGCCGTGTGAAATAAAACAAAGTGTGGCGTGATTTGGAATAGGTGTTCATGCGTGACGGAGTTGTGGTAGAAGCTGTGGATGTGTTCACGGTACACCTTATATCCCAGACAACCACCAGGTCGCCTGTAAATAATAATACCTAAGAATAAAAGATGGCAGTCTCTCTCCATCTCCATAGTGAATCGTGTGTTCTGGTGGCGAAAGAAGACCTTAAACTGCTCTTCCCATCGGGCCAAAACTAAATCTATCAGCCCCGAATCGGAACCAGCAGATGATGGCCCTGCCAAGAGTCAGGTCCTCAGAATCCTCTGCGAAACAGCTGTCATTCACTGGCTACGTGCAGTCATGCTATCGGTGTGTTCGTAGAACTGGACACCGACGCCGAATAAGGAGGAAATCATGATGTAGATGCAGAGTTTCATATCTTCCTCACAATGTCGACTTATTTAGTTTCAGGACCTCCGTAATTGGCTTAATGTGTCATTAGTCTTCTCCGGTCAGAATGGCTTACAAAATGGTGTTACTACCAGTGGCATAACTAACTAACTCGTAAAACGAATTATTTTACCCACTCTTATGGTGTTACTGCCAGTGGTATCACTAACAAACTCATAAAATGAATTATTTTACCTGCTCTTCTCTATTTTCCAATTGCCTTCTTTCTGCAAGGTTTTCACAGAGAATGTTTAGATATTTCTTTCGCCTTTCCAGCGACGTGTATAATGCGTTCACCCTGATTTCCTTGAATCCATTTTATGAACAGTACCTTGGTCAACTGCGTTACCCATCCCTTAATTTGCGCTGCTCCATGCAGTAGTAACATGTGTTCAACTCAGGTTGATAACAATTCTCGAAAATTGCGGTTGCGTTGCCGTTGCCAGTTTCCTTGGTGTTCCCTCGCCCTTACATATCACAATATCAACCATGAGACCTTCTGTGAATACCACTCTTGCTCGGCATTTTTCTCGTGCGCTCGCATGAATAAAGGGAAGACGGGTATATTTGTGACATACTGTCAATTTCTCGATTTAAAGGAAATTTGTCTGACTTCATGCCACCCAAGGAAATTGACGAACAAGCAGCATAGGCCACAAGAAGTTGATGAACAGAAAGTGTGATATTTTTATTGTGTCCACAAAATCGCTGATTACATATGATTGGTACCCTGGCGGGACTTCGGGGTTTAGTTACGGGGGATTTATTTTGTCTCCAAAAATGCTCGATAGGAAATTTTGAATATTTAAGAGCATTGTAATGCTATATTAAATGTAATTTTTTCGCAGTCCATCTTCGCCGTGAAACCGAAAATCTCGTTACGTTACTACAAAGAAAATTTTTTAGATAATATGAATTGTATGGCAGTGTGGACCTGCTGCTGTTATCGGCCCCAGTAAAAGTTAACATATGAAACACATGGCAGTTTCTTTTCGTTGTGGACATGTTGCTGTTATCCCCCTCAGCAACAGTCAAGTCGCCGATTATTTTTGTTTGGTTCTCAAAATTAAAGTCGTCATTCCATCAGTGGTTTAGTCAGCTGTGCAATGTATCTCTTCAAGACCCGTGTAGCTAGAAGAGCTAGAATGCTGCATTCTACGATGACAGCAGGTGGGAGCGTTCAGAGAGTTCAGAGCAGTTGATGGCATGATATTTATTATAATACTAACAAAAGCATTTGTTGAGCAAAATTTATTTTAATAAGTATCCTGCTGGCATATAGTGCTGTACGTATTATTGGGATTTTGTTATATGTCATATTAGCTTTATAAACCGATTTCCAATTAGCACGGTTCTGCTCGTTTTTGTGACTGTTACTCCGCGCTCTCTCAGCCTAGCTGAAAATTTTAGAACTGCAACGTCGCAAAGAATTGAAGGTTAGTTGGTTGCTGGAGTGGTTGGTTATGCAAGTAATGTGTGTTTGGGAAGTGGGTTCAGTTAGTTTATTTTTTATGTTGTTTGTAATAAGTAATACCTTGAATTGAAATTTGTGTGTCGTATTAACATTGTGAGAAGTCTTGTAATGTAGTTTGTAGGATTCTCAGTTTGTATCGGAAGTCTTGAGTTAATCAGAAGTGAATTGAGGTGTGGTCCACAATATTTCAGCCATCTTTTGAAACAACTTGGGCCGCATAGTGTATTCTGATAGGTAAAATATTTAATTTAATTAGTTATTTAGTATTTAAAGTAATTGCAGTTTCTGACTTATAGACATGTTGGGAGATACGTTAGAAATAATATGCAAGAGTATTGGTAAATGTCAAACCCGGACACCACTGTGCAAACCCAAATTGCTACATTTTCTGCAGAATTAATTAAAGCTAACAGGTGAAATAATATTACATTTGCCACTCAAATGGCCTGACATATTGTGACATACTTAATTTGAAGCAAGTAAGAAATTCCATGCTCCATGAAGGCAAACTATGTTAAAGAGTTTGTTGATTCCATTCATTTTGTTAGTATGTGAAGATTTTTCCTATTATATTCATCTTAAATACATAGGTTGCCCCGAATTGTTTCCATACAATTCCCCATAATTTCTTGAGGGAATACTATGTTAAATATTTTACTATTTGAAGCCATTCTAATCTCCTTACCTTTCTAACATTTCACTTAATTCAGAGTTTGGATCAAATTTTGGTTGGGACACCGGCTTTCCTGACTGATGTTTTTGTGTTTTTCCTCAGTCCATCCAGGAAGATTGTTTCCTTTAAATCCTTTCCAATTTGTTATTAACCAGTCACCCTGTCATTTCAGTGCTATATAGTCTAGCATACAGCGTTGTAAAGTGAACACACAAAGAGAAGGTATTAGGGTTGTCTAGTCGTAATGTTCCTAGACTTCACATTACCTGAATTTATGTTTACTTAGAGCCAACTAGACCTGTATGATAAATAGGGGAAGGGTCTTCAGGTTCAGATTTCTTCAAATTTTAACTTGTTCAAATTGTGCTACATTTATGCCAGTGCAAGTGAAGGTAGGAAACAAGACAGTCAGACTGTCAGTGGCAGAGGGATTATTTCTCCAATATGCACATACTATAAATGATACAAGCTCTGTCCCAAGTGCAAACAATATATATTATATGTCTTTGATCTTGTTCTTTCTACACTGCATGTTTCGGCCTCTATCGGCCATCATCAGGTGTATAATCTTAACGTTGCTGCCACACTGAACCCAGTCTAAAATTTAACATTTAAAAACACAATGTCACTTTCTTCGTATTATCAACATCTACCTCGTTGATATGTGTCTGGTATGTAGATTATATTGCACACGTCAAATTTGATATTCCTGTAGTAGCACTATAAAATCTTTAGTTATGATACACATACTGTTTTGTTTAAAAGGTGAAATGTAAAGCTAGCCCTGGAGGCCCATAGGGTTGTGAGAGGTTGAGGTTCCCACATTTCCTAGACAGCTCACAGATGACAGTAAGGTTGTCAGCCCTATGCGCCAGTTGCTCTTTATCATCCAGGGAGATTCCTGGTGGTCATTTCTGTTATGAGTCTGAGTCACTCCCAGGGCCATAGTGTGGCTGGAAGGATTAGGTCACTTGAAAAATCCACTGACCCCTGGACCTTCCAGCTTGCCACATAGTGCCTCAACCAACAATACTGCCATGTGCCACACTGTCATGGTTAAATTTTGTTAATGCCAGAGGAGACCATAAACCTTATAAGATGGTACTGATAATAGTTTCTTTCCTCATGACCATGCATATCTGTGAACAAAATCATCAATAAATATCTGTCTGAACCTATGACGAAAGTGTCTCCAGGTTGAATCCTTCACATAAATGTCATAGCCAAACACTACCATACACAGTAATTATTGGTCACTAGTGAATTGAGGTCACTAAACTCCCAGAAGGGTTTCTGCCATATATTTCTCTGAACTTGATTTGTTATTAGTATCAAATGAATGGTACAGTAGCATTGTATTAAAAGAGTCCCCGTTTCCTACAATACCAAAATTTTAATAGGTATATAATTACTGCACTTACTAGTTGCATTAGGTAAGCTATTTAATTTAATGGGCCTGTTACTGTAGCTTCAGTGGTATAATGACAGGCTACAGGCTGGATGACCAAGGAATTAGGGTTCAGTTTCCAGCATGGCCAAGAGATTGTTCTCTTCTCCACAGAATCCAAACCAGCTCTGGGGCCCACCATGACGACCTCCTATGCAGTGGTTACCATGGATTCTTTCCCTGGGGATAAAGCAGCAAGGGTGACTATACACTCACCTCTATCTGGTGCAGATGTTAAGAATGTTGAAGCTACTTTCAGCCCCCCCCCCCTCATCTTTAATCATGGCATGGTGCTTAATTAAGCACAGGGAAAACTGTGGTTGTAACTGACTTACTTACTTACTTACTCATGGAGCTGAGCCCTTCTTGAGAAGCCAGATCTGCAGCTACTCAAGAATTTCCTAGCATTTTATGGAATCCGAAGGTTCATTACCATGTTCACAAGAGCCCTCCAGGTCCAAGGCCTCTTGAGAACTTTCATAACAAGATTATTTTTTACAGTGAGGAGTTGTTAGCCCCATGCCCAACCCCCAAGTTGAAGGACCACCCCTTGTTGGCTGTCTGCAACTACTAATTCAATATATTCACAGCTGCCCTCCATACCTGGAGGGCGTCTCCTCCATCCACAACCTGAGGACGTGCCATGCTGTGGTGACAAGGGACCCACCTAACATGGGGTTGTAACTGACAGCATTCTTATATTATGGACTTGAGAAGAGGCGTGACCAGTGCTTATGGGTTTTGTGTGATACTTTAGGATGTGTTTTTTTCAGAACTACGTCGTTTCTGAGATAGGCCATTTCTCCTCTACAACTTACATTCAGTGATATGTGTAGGGACTGGACGTCGGTTCTACTGCAGAGTAGTTTTAATGATTTGCCTGTTTACGGTTTTCAGCTTAGTCACTTTATATGATGATCTCTTTATATTAACCTTTTCCATTGACTTCATTTTTCCATTTTCTTAACCAGTTTTCCTTTTTTTTTTTTAAATGAATGAAGTATGATTATGAGATGATCATGTCATCAGTTGTGTCTCTCTGTGACACCTTTCAAATTTTGAACCAGTTGACTGATTTTCACAAGACTTGGTATGATTTTTATGCCAGAGCAGGCCACCCAGTTGCTGTGCATTTAATTTTCTGTGGTCAGTAGTAAAGGGGCCCATACATGTAGGAGTCCGGTTCGGCGAGCTTGACTCGGGAGCCGGGCTCAGATTAATGTCAACACAAATGCATGAGCTGACTCCCAACTTTGCGACCTACATATGGACTAGTTTGGCTGATTGGAATCCGAGCCGAGTCGGACTCGCGAGCCAGACTAATACGTGTATGGGCCCCTTAACATGGTAGATGCATGAGACTGTGATATGAGAACAATAATGTATAATCCTTATATGATATGTGGTAGATCTTTGAAATATGTCTTAAGTTTTGATAAAGTTATTTTCTCATCAAATATGAAGTTACAAAATGGTGGCCATATG
This sequence comes from Cryptotermes secundus, assembly GCF_002891405.2. Taxonomy (NCBI): domain Eukaryota; kingdom Metazoa; phylum Arthropoda; class Insecta; order Blattodea; family Kalotermitidae; genus Cryptotermes; species Cryptotermes secundus. The sequence continues at coordinate 427,364 of NW_019725837.1, read as the reverse complement.
AAAATTGTATTTAGTTTTTGACTTTGAAGCTAATGAACTAGGCATGAGTTATTTGGATAGATCATAAATACAGGACTTGGACAAACTAATGGAAACACTAAGAAATCGAGGAATAGAATTTGTGTCTGTTGGCTGCTTTGAAAGAACCTCAGTTGGCAGTGCTGAATGTTCTTCCATTTGCTTACAATCTGTAGTGCTCATGTAAGTTCAGTATTGATTATTTTGAGTGAAAGTCCATGTCAAAGAATTGGACAGTGGGATACTTGTCCGATTGTGAAAGAGGACAAATCATTGGTCTGCATTTAGCTGGAGCATCTGTGACAAAAACTGTAACCACTGTGTTTTCTTGTGTGAATCCTTAAGTTGTACTGTACATATGTTTTTTTTTTATTTATATGACATATTCCACATCCTACAGTCATTTTGACTGAGTCTGGATCCAGGGAATGCAATGTAATGTAATGTAATGTAATGTAATTTATAACAGTAATAATAACCACCTGTATGCCAAAGCCCCGGCCTCAGGCACTACCATCAGATGAAAGGGAGCGAGACAAACTAGAACCTCAGGCCAGACGTGAGAGCCATACTTGAGCCCAGTGATATGTATAAATGCTAGCTTCTGTAGATAACAAAGTTAAACCAAGAGAGGGGGGGTAAAGCTATCCCTGTAACAGGCCATGGAGGCCCATAGGGTTGTGAGATGGTGAGGATCCCACACTGTCTAGACAGTTGGCTCACAGATGGGGGTAAGGTTTTCAGCCTTACACACTGGCCACCCCTTACCCCCCAGGATGTTTCCTGGTACTCATTTCTGTTAGAGGCTGAGTCAACCCCAGGGTCATAATGCAGCTGGAACAGTTAGGTCAACTGAGGATCCTATGACATAACCAGATAGAAGAGTAAGTTATATTGTTGTACTGTATGCTCCCTGCCAGTCAGCTTAGGATCCAGGATGTCCCTCAGATACTTCACCAACCATGTAGAATATATGACTCAGTCTATTAGAACATGTTCTTTGAACCCATCTGTTTTTTCACTTGGTGAAGAGCACATTTTTTGTTTTGTCAGAATTAATAGATAGCTCCTTGGTCTCACACCATCTTAGTATTGTGTTCAGAGGCCTTTGCATGAGGTCTGAGACAGTACTAAAAAATTGCAGATATCAACAAAGTCATGTCATCAGTATTTGCTTATACAGATCTTCCCACTGAACTGTGCCAGGAGCCCGTCACCACCAGATTCCACAACAAGGGGATAAAACTGCTGTTCCAACATCCTCAGTCAATGTAGTCTTCATGCAGCTGATTTGGGCTGCCACAATCTGCCAGCTTCCAAGCATGACTCAGATCCCTCTCCCCCACTACTCTGTAACTGCTTCACACTTTACACATAAGTGATATCAGACATGCTCTCAATATCCAGAACAACTCCCAAGGTGACAGTCCCATGTTCAGGTGCTGTCTCAGTCACTTAAACAGAATTATGGAGAACCATCTCCATAGATCTGCAGTTACTGACTTTTTGGTCATTATCCATCATCCTCTTTTTAATTTACCTGCAGACGGGGACAGAGTCTAGTCTCTGAAACGTTTTTAAATGAAAAAAGATGATGAATAATGCACAAAAAGTCAAGAAATTATTGATATATCATCACAGACTTTAGGTCTTATCAACAGATCTTGTATACATGGTATTGTAAATGCATTTGGTGTCTTACCAAGACTCTGTCTTATGTAATCTATCCACCAACCTGTTCATTGTCTTCAAAAGAAAAGAAGTATATTGACAGTTTTGGTAATACCCTCCGTACATGGACCTCACTTACTAGTTCTCCAGAACACAGAGTAAGATCTGATATTTCCCATGTTCTCTCAGTAAGGAAGGATGGCTCTTCCCCTTGATTTCTTGCATTTCTAAATCTGTAGTTTTAGGCACTCCAGCGGTACTGTACCGTGAGGATTGACATCAGAACTTCCCCTTGCAGCATGGTAGAAATTGGCATCACATATGAAAATAAGAGAGTTGCCTTTCACAGCAGTAGTTCATCACTTTCACCATATTTCTAAATCACAGAGGTTCTGCTTTGTGATGAACATGACACCACTCTCTGCTGTCACCAGGATGTCATATTCATGTTGCAAAGAGCAAGAATTGTTGTTAAGCCATATCTGGTGTATTAAGCATATGCCCTGGGTCTTTCTGTATAGGCAAGCCAACAGTCAAATACCAAACTTGACAAGCTCCTGATGAGGCCTTTTAAACCACCTTTAAGGCCTAGGGTTCTTGCATTAGGGTAGTATTTATTTGCTCTGCAGTTGGTCTTTCATTCATGTGGCTGCTTTACTGTGGTACGGGTTAATCCATAGGAATAAGATCCCTGTTTTCAGATAACCACGAAAAATACCTTCCCACCTGCTTCATAATGTCCCACACCATAAATGTTACTTGCTGCATGTTGTAATATAGCATGATAGGCTGAGCCTTATGGTTTGGACTGAAGCATCGTCTGTGATCAAACCCAAGCCACACCTCTTTAGGGAATCCTGGCCAATGACCATAGACTCACCATAAGCCAGTCCTGAGAGCCTGTTTCTGCCTTTATAATCTCCTCAGAATGGTGACAGCTTGCACTACTTCAGGGATCCATGGGAAGGTAGTTGGTCTGCACACCTTGCAGACCAGCTCCCACCCTTGGTCTGAATTTGGAATGCTCCTTTAGCTCATTTATCCACATATATGACATTGCCCTTCGTGATGGGAAAGTATCATGGTATAGACTGACAGCTTCCCCATCAAGCAGCATTCTCCACATTAATGCCTGCTTCCAGTTATCCACTAATTCTGATTGATATCTTCAGCTAGGTCTCTTCTCCTAATCCACTGATGGTGGGTATATCCAGCCATCTACTGACAGTAGAGCTGATCTCAGCTGGACTCTTAACAAAGCCTCCAACCAAGCCCTCAGCTTTTGTGAGAAGAACCTTCCACTTTCTGGCCCACTTCTGTGTGCTGAATCTGTTCTCAATAACCAGGTTGAGTACCCCCCATCATGAGACCTCTTTCAGCCTCCCCATCAGTAAACTTCTTGCCAGAGCTCCTGGAAGATTTTGACTGCTACCCCAGTTCAGCAGAAGACCCATCATATGAGCCGTTCGATGTGGTGAGAGAGGATCCAGGGCCCTCTGTGGAGGGTTTAATGGATACATCTTCCCTGGCCCCAGTAGAGCTAGACGGTTGTTGGAAATCTGCAGAGACCCTTACACTAGCCCTTTTCAACAGCTGTTCAACATCCTTATTCATACATCATCCCACAAGTAGCTAGGGAAGCACAGCCCCCCAAAGATCTCTAAATGAGGGGCGAGGGCAAGATTCAGTGGGAGGTCACCTTGTATTCCACAGGTGCTCTTCACAACACTGCTCCCTCATTGCCACACAGGTCTCGGCACGGTAGCTTACATTTTACCTTGGAAAGCAAATGCCCATCTTAAAATAGACCACGACTGTACCTCTTCGCTGTTCATTTGTTCAAAAATGACATGTACACCCACTGCTAGGCAACGACTGGGAAACAAACAAACGACAGCCTTTATTAGGCAATGGCCCATAAACAGCAACAGGGTAGTGGTGTTTTCTGCATGACCCACACTGATGGCTGCACAAACAACAATTGGATACAGCAACAGAGGAATGGTGTTTTCTGTGCTGTCCATGCCAAGGTGTTATAAACAGGACAATTGGAGCAATAAGTTAGTTGCGAGGCAATCACCAGCCAGTAAGAATGTGAGCACTGAAGCAGAGAACATTGTTGGATCAGTCACCAGGCAACAACTGATGACGCAACAGGCTGAGAGGACCTATATGTGCTGCAATGAACTGCAGAAGATGTGAATTACTGGTAGTGCTGTAGTTACTTGCAGTTACGATCTGTAAGTTCACTAAATCCAATCACCAATCCAAACCCTGTCTATAGTCACTGTATAACATTACAATACGTATAGTGTTGAGAGCAAATGTAGAATGTAACACTCGAAGCAAATAAAATGATGGTTTTGAATATCGCCATTTGTGGTCTAGTGGTCTGAGTTCTTGGCTACAGACCCAGAGGTCCCAGATTCGAGTCCCGGCACTACCAGATTTTCTGAGAAGTGATGGGTCTGGAATGGGGTCCACTCAGCCTCGTGAGCATAACTGAGGAGCTACTTGAATGGAAAATTAGCGGCTCTGGTCTATAAAACCAAGTTTAACGGCCATGGGGATCCATTGCACTGACTACGCAACACCCTCTATCCGCAATATTTGGCAGTAACTTCTCCGGAAAGTGGTAGTTACTCAGTCAGTATAGTTTGCTTGCGGGCTAAGACCACAGTTTTTTTTTTTTGTTTTATAGAAAAATTTTATGTAATGTGTAAATTAAATTGCAGTTTTTATAGATAGATTCATTTTTCAGAAATCATGGCTGCCATAAGGAAGAAACTTGTCATTGTTGGAGATGGTGCCTGCGGTAAGACTTGTCTGCTCATAGTTTTCAGTAAGGATCAGTTTCCAGAAGTGTATGTTCCTACTGTTTTTGAAAATTATGTGGCTGACATAGAGGTTGATGGAAAACAGGTATGTAAGGAATGGGGTGAGTTTTAATGGCATAATGGATGATTATAATAGTCATGCAGTTTATTCATATGACTTCCATACAGAAGAATTTCCTTTAAAATTATCAATATATAAATTTGATAACTCCTTTACCTGTAATGGTATACAGTTACCCATGAGGTTTTGCATGTTACCATTAATAATCCAGTTTGTGGGCATATGTCTAAACCTTTGGAAAGATCTCTTTATGGGTGCATGACATTTAATTTTAATGTCATTTCACATCATCTTATCCTGTATCAGTAGGCAGTAAACTTGAATAAGAATTTTCTTTGTACATATTGTCTCATGATTGCATGCCGTATTTTACAAAATGATGTGTGGACATCAGAATAAGTAAATCGTTCATACGAATGTGTGCCCTGAAGGACTTGCCCCAAGAAATGTTACAGCTGATCTAATTTCAATTCCCATGGTTACATCTCAGATACTCCTGAGTTGCAGGGTTGCAGGGGTTGTGTGCAAGATCAAAAAATCACCATTGCTCTGCCATCTTGTAATGAAGTATCTAAGTGAAACATTATACTTCCAGAGATTATAGTTTTCACTGTAGTACTTGTTTCTTCCAAATGGATGAGATCATAGGAACTGTAAGAAGTGTTTTGAAACCTTCAAACCATCTGCCTCAAAATGGTGCTGTCTACTACATTGTGTGGCCTGGGAATGGGTGACATATTATGCTTCATGAAAGTTCAGGCTATTTGCAGTGCCTCTTGAAAATTTCATAAAACTCCCTATAGTATTTTCTAAAGTGTATAGTAGCAAATAATGCTTTGAGAAATGGTACAGGGCCATTTAAATACTGCTACACTGTACCTCTGATAGGGGTTTAAAATCTGGCTTGATGGGTTATTAACCATTTATTTTTCCTTCCTTACAAAAGGTGCTAGATATGGCCATCATGTTCATCAACACACAACTTAGCTCCACATGAGAAAGGAACTTAAAATTGTTCAGATATTCTGCATATATATATATATATATATACACATACATATATGTGTGTGTGTGTGTGTGTGGAACACTTAAGAGACTGAGGTGGATGATGATAAAGCTTGGGAAACTATTACAGAGAATATAAAAATTTCTGCCAAAGAGAGTCTAGGTTATTATGAACCGAAGTAGCATAAGCCATGGTTTGATGAAGGATGCTCAAAATTATCAGATCAAAGAAAGCAGGCCAAATTGCAGTGGTTACTGGATCCAAGGGAAATAAATAGGGATAATCTGAATATAAAATGCAAAACCAGCAGGCATTTCAGGAACAAAAAGAGGGAATATCTGAAAGACAAAATTGATGAACTTGCAATGAACAGTAAGAACAAGCACATTAGAGACCTGGACAGAGGAATAAATGATGTAAGGAGGGGTTACCAACCTAGCAGTAACTTAGTGAAGGATGAGAATGGTGATCTGCTTGCAGATTCCCACAGCATTTTGAATAGGTGGAGGAACTACTACTCTCAGTTATTGAATGTACATAAGGTCAGTGATGTTAGGCAGAAAGAATTCCATACATCTGAGCCGTTAGTACCTGATCCCAGCCCTTTTGAGGTTGAAAGTGCTATTGCAAAGTTGAAAAGGTATAAATCTCCAGGTAGTGATCAAATTCCGGCAGGAGATGAAATATTACATTCTAAGATCCATAAGCTAATTAATTCTATTTGGCATAAGGAAAAATTGCCTGATCAGTGGAAGGAGTCTATTATTATAAGAGTTCACAAGAAGGGAGATAAAACTGACTGTGGTAATTATCAGGGGATATCACTGTTATCAACTTCATACAAAATTTTGTCCAGTATTCTTCTCTCAAAGGTAAGTTCATATACAGATGAAATTATTGGGGATCATCAGTGTGGTTTTTGACATAACAGATCAACTATTGATCAGATCTTTTGCATTTGTCAGATATGGGAGAAAAAATGAGAGTACAGTGAGACAGTACACCAGCTATTCATAGACTTCAAGAAAGCCTCTGATTCATTTGGGAATGAAGTATTGTACAATAGTCGCATCATGTCTGGGATACCCACAAAACTACTCAGGCTGATTAAAATGTGTTTAAATAAAACATATGGTGAAGTCCATATAGGTAAACATTTGTCTGATAATTTTTCTGTTCAGAGTGGTCTAAAACAAGGAGATGCATTATTGCCACTGGTTTTCAACTTTGCTTTAGAATATGCCATTAGGAAAGTCCAAGAAAACCAGGTGGGACTGAAATTAAATGGGACACATCAGGTGTTGGTGTATACCGATGATGTGAATCTACTGGGTGATAATATAGATATACCATAAAGAAAAACACACAAACTTTAATTGACACTAGTCAGGAGCTTGGTCTAGAACTATGAAGAAAGAAAATTAAGTATATGTTGCCATCTTGTCACGAAAATGCCGGGCAAAATCATGATATATAAAGATAGCTAACAGATATTTTGAAAATGTGGCACAGTTCAGAAAATTGGGGACAACTATAAGAAATCAAAACCTGATTCAGTAGGAAATTAAGAGGAGACTGAACTCGGGTAATGCTTGCTACCATTCAGTTCAGAACGTTTTGTCCTCTTGTCTGCTGTCAGAAAACATAAAAATTAGAATACACAAAACTATAATTTTGCCGGTGGTTCTGTATGGGTGTGAAACTTGGTCTCTGACATTAAGGGTGGAACATAAACTGAGGGTGTTTGAGAACAGGGTGCTGAGGAGAATATTTTGGACCGAAGAGAGATGAAGTGACAGGAGGTTGGAGAAAACTACATGATGAGGAGCTTCGTAACTTGTACTCTTCTCCATGTATAATTAGAATGATGAAGTCAAGGAGGATGAGATGGGTAGGGCATGTAGCACTAATGGGGGCGAGGGGGAATTCATATATAATATTGGTGGGAAAGCCAGAAGAAAGGAGACCACTGGGAAGACCAAGATGTAGGTGGGTGGACAGTATTAAAATGGATCGTAGAGGGAGAGGATGTGATGGTATGGATGTATTGCTCTGGTTCAGGATAGGAACCAGTGGAGGGCGCTCTTGTGAACACCATAATGAATGTTTGAGTCCCATAAAATGCTGGGGTATTCTTGAGTAGCTGCACAAATGGTGACTACTCAAGAAGGGCTCAGCTCAATGAGAGTGATATATATGTGTGCATATTACATTTCAAGTTGGGGAAACCATGTTGCATACTGATCCAGCATGGAAAGTGGCTGTTGATTTCCTGAATTAGAAAACATGCATCTTGTGCTAGGAGAGTGTAATGGAAATGCTGCAGATGGTGTTATAAGATACAAAAAAGAATACTCTAATTGTAGAGTGTCAAATTGTTATACTCTACTTTCTGTTGGAGGGGGGGCAAACGGTAGCATAGTTGGTTGAGGCAGTATGCTACAAGCCAGAAGGTCGCGGGCTCGATTCCCAATGAGGTGGATTTTTTCAGTTGACCTAATTCTTCCAGCTGCACTATGGCCCTGGGGTTGACTCAGCCTCTAACAGAAATTAGTACCAGGAATCTTTCTGAGGGTATAGGACGGCCGTCTCGTGCTTAAGGCTGACAGCCTTACCGCCATCTGTGAGCCAATTGTGTAGAAAATGTGAGACCCTCAGTTTCAGTTTATTTGATAATTTGATCACAATGCGTTGTTCCACGCTCCGTGGTACCTTCTGTTCGCTCATCACTCTAGCAACTCCAAGACAGGACTGAACAGGTTCTAACCTGAACAGGAGGGAGGGTGGAGGTTGTGTCTTCACTCTCTCAAGGTTGCACAACTGCTGTGCAGTGCAGCATGTTTACACAAATCAGTCCCAGTCATATTTGAACCACCTTGTATTTAACAGTATACTTCAAAGGAATACACGCATTATCATTCAGTGTTCGCAGGTTTCTTTTTCACACAGAGTGGAATTGTGTGTCCATCAGCATGAAGGCCATTGAAAGAGCGCCTAATGCAACAGAGTGAAAATAAGGAGGTTTCGTTTTTATTCTCATGCATAACCCGTTGAACTTCTGTGGCATTTGAGGTGTTACCACAGAAGTTTAAATTTCAGTAGCTGTAACTTTTAAAGGAAGGCTCTCAATGAAGATCTAGATCTTCATATGCCCCCTTTTGATGCACAGAAACCATCCTGTAATTATGGCTTGTAATAATAGACATTCTTTATATTCCTGTTGATCAAGGCTGTCATGTTATTTAGTCTGTAAACATAAGTCACCACGTTCTGAATGTCCTCTCATATTAAGAATCAGAAGATTGGTAGTGATATTGGATCTCCGCATTGTAAGGAAACTACTGCTAACAGATTGGATCATTTTTTTCGAACAATGTGAAACACTGGAAAAGGCTAAGTTTATATTGATGGGTTGCATAAGTTTTAGAATAATGTATGTTCTTTGTTTAAAGGATAATAAAATCTTATTGTTCCTTTCACATAAAAGTTTCTCACTGCTTTTTACGTGGCGCGGCCATAAAATAACAGGACCGATGCTCTAAAATCTGTTATTCAACTAATCACACAATGGAAATGTCACCTTCAAAGTGGTCCTCTCCCTGACCCCTACACCACTACATGTGAATTTTCCACAGTTGGAAGTAATGCTGCAGGTCCTTTTCTGATAGCTTCTTCATTACCTCCGGCACATTTGCCTTCACTACATCTATGGACTCAAAACGGGTTCTTTTTAATGCAGACTTGATCTTTGGAAATAAAAAAGAGTCACACAGGGCTAGGTCGGGCGAGTAGGGTAGATGTTCCAACATGGGGATCTTGTGCTTCACCAGAATAGTCTTGACAGACAATGCTCTGTGTGCTGGTGCATTGTCATGATGAAGAATCCATGAGCCCTTCTTTCACATTTCAGGTCTTTTTCTTGTCACCCTTTCACAAAGGATTGTCAAAACCTCCTTATAGTAGACCTGGTTAATGGTCTGACATCAGGCACCCAATCAGTGTGAACAATCCCTTGGATATAAAAAAAAAATTATCATCATTACTTTGAAATTTGACTTGTTCTTCTGTGCTTTTTTTTCCCTTGGTTATCTGGGACTCTTCCAGTGCATGGATTGGCGCTTAGTTTCCGGGTCATACTGAAGAAAACCACAATTCATCACAAGGCATTACATTCCTAAGAAGTGTGGATCATTTCCAGTGTTGTGAAGGATGTTAGAATGGATCTTAAGCTGGGTCCAGACTTGTTGCGTATCTCCACTCCACTCCATTCAGAGTATATAAACAGAGAATCACAAACAGAAGAACGCACACTGGTGATGACTACACTCCAACTGTCTGGAGCTGATAAGCAAAGCGCGATGCAGCCGCCTGTAGGTCCAGACTGGCACCACTGCAACCCGAGTCGTGCCTTTGATGCGACGGGAAAAGACTGCCAAGCGAGCAAACAGCCCGTTGCGTATCATTTTCCAACGGAAGGATGATACGGGGTACCGTCCACACTGATACGATATGGGGATACGCAACAAGTCTGGACCCGGCTTTAGAGAGCTGGGATGGGCTGGTATGGATTGGATAGATCTGGCTCAGAATAGGGACCAGTGGAGGGCTCTTGTGAACACGGTAATGGAACCTTTGGGTTCCATAAAATGCTGGGAAATTCTTGAGTAGCTGCAGAATTTGCGGCTCCTCCAGAAGGGCTCAGCTCCATGAGTGAGTAAGTAAGTAAGTAAGGATGTCAGCACAAATGTTCATTCGAGTTTCCTTTTGCTCAGGACTGCAGATTCTGGGCACCGTCTTTGAGCACACTTTTTCATGTTAAATTGTTCATGTAAAATCTGTTGAACACTTTCTTTATCAATGTTAGCTAATTCAACAACTGCTTGAATGCGCAAGCAATTATTTTTTTTTAACAATTTAACCAACTTTTTCAGTGTTAGCATCTGTTTTTGATGTGCAAAGCCTACTGGGATGTGGATCTTCTTCAGTCTCTCCCCTTCCCTCTTTAAACCTTTTGAACCACTTGGAAACTTGAGTACAAGATAGGCATTCAGCACCATGAACTTCCATCTACAAGCTGTATGTTTCTGTGGCAGATTTTCCAAGTTTCGTGAGAAATTTCACATCGACACATTGTTCTGCTTTAACACTTAACATAATTCCAACGGAGCTCAGATACACGGTCCGCTTCAAACAAAGGCTGCTACCACACTGTTGGCCGTATGGCCTTGGAAGTAATAGTGTTGATGGAGAGGAGAGGACAGGGTAATATGCCATCCCACTCGCTGTTGCCAAGGCCACAGGGAGTTGGCAAAAAAAATTAATCCGGTTATTTTGTAGCCGCTCCACATGTGTTCTGATATTTTCTGCCATGACATGACACAGTGAAATGTCAGTACACATTGAACAATGATTTCAAATGCTTGAGATAATTTTCATTCCAGAGGCAGCTCTCCATGTTACAATTAATTTCATTATTATAGACTTAGGCTCAATCCATATGAGTGTTCATGTCAACATGTATAATATCAAATTTTGCAATATGTGTTTTCAATCAGCAGCCCACACAGGGGTCAAGAAATATAGGCAGATTATGTGCATTCTGCTACTCCAGGTTTTGATATCCTTTGTTGTTCACCTGCAGGTAGAGCTGGCACTATGGGATACAGCAGGACAGGAGGACTATGACAGGCTACGACCCTTGTCTTACCCGGACACAGATGTCATATTAATGTGTTTTTCCATTGACTCGCCAGATTCATTGGAAAATATTCCAGAGAAATGGACCCCTGAAGTAAAGCATTTTTGCCCTAATGTTCCAATTATTCTTGTTGGAAACAAGAAGGTAAGATTTGTATGCTTATGTTTCTCTGCAGGTTTGAACATTGTTAGTGATTTTCAATTGCATAATTGAATTAAATTTCCTAGTATGCGTACAGATCTCATCATTCATTTTCACAAAGTGAACAGTTTTCATCCAGGCAAAATTCGATTGTGCATATATTATTTAGACGTGTTCTCTTGGCCACTTTGGGTGCATGTTTCCTGGTCATTGTCCCACGGTGGTATCCTTACTGATAGGGGGGACAGGATATCCATTGTCGCTGATGCCCACTACAGCTGAGTGAAGGGCTATTCACAGAAGTACAGCATAGGATACGTAGCCAATAGACGCAGTAAATGTACTATATAAACAGCCAAAGTTTGTCGTTTATATACAAAATCTATTATAACAAGGATTTACTATAATTTTTTATTTGATTTAGATGGAATTGGTGTAGGGAACAATTCAGCAACTCAGTATGAAGTAATATTTATTATTAAGGTTATTATCACCAGAGAATGTACCTCTTGTGATAGTGTACTTCTAAATTTGAAGTGGCAGAAAGTTATTAAGGTTTTTTTATTTATACGATTCTTATAATTGTTTTTTTTATGTGTCATGTGGTGTGTCCTTATAGTTTTTCTTTGATGTTAGGATTTGCGGAATGACCCTAACACAATTAAAGAACTTGGTAAGATGAAACAGGAGCCTGTAAAGCCGGAAGAAGGCCGGGCGATGGCAGAGAAGATTAATGCATTTGCATATTTGGAATGTTCTGCCAAAAGCAAAGAAGGTGTTCGTGAAGTGTTTGAGACTGCAACTAGGGCTGCATTACAGGTATGCTATAATGTCAGCGTTTCAAATCTCATAAGAATTTTGTTGTATTTAAATTGGATATTGATATGGATGCCAGTACAAAATTCAGTTCTACAGAGTGTGAAGACCTCCTTTAATAAGTTTTAAATCTGCTGGCTAATTTTTATAAACGTAGTAGTCTGGGTTCGAGCCCAGGTCTGGTCAAGTGGGATTTGTGGTGGACAAAGTAGTGCTGGTTTGGGTTTTCTCCGAGTACTTTGGTTCCGCTGCCAATCTTCATTCCACCAAATTTTCCATAATCATAATCACCCAGGGCAGGTACAATAGGCCAATCAGTGGCCGACATGTTGAGTGGACCCAGCTGGACTCCACCCCCCCCCTCCACTATGCGAATTAGTTTTATAAAACGGTATGATATTAATACCATTCATTGCCTCACCCCATACCTAATTTCTTACCTTCAGCACTGTGTATGTAGCATCCAGGCTACACTGCTACCCAGTGTAGGACACTGAATGGTAGTGGTACAGAGACCACTTTGTAGATAAGTGTTCATTTCTTTGTTTAGAATGTAGCTTGAATTGAAAGGTGACTGAGAAAGGAAATGTTTTCAGTGACAGAAGCTTTTTTTTTTTAACAAAAAGCAAGGAGGCAATGTGAGGGATTTGTGTATGTAGCAATAAGTGGTTCTTATGTATGAGAGCCTCACCCAAAAGCAGAACAGGAATTCAGTGCACTCCATTCAACCAAATGTTACCATTGTCTTGTTAATTTTTCTTTTCTGTATTTCAGGTGAAGAAGAAGAAGAAGGGAAGGTGTAGGTTGTTGTAATGTACATTAAGTACATTTTGCCTGCAATCGCACTGATCTGAATGAAGAGGCAGGATGAACTACATGGTAATCTACTAGACCTGATGTCCAGAATTGTGCTACGTCAGATTTGATAGTTGCTGTGCTTTACATGGCATTATTGGCAAGATGGACATAGTTCATGGAGTCTGTTAATCTTCTTATTCAGTTGTATGTATACCTGCATACTATACTGTAATGCACTTTCCTTTCATGCCCTTTGTGCAGTCTCTTGTTCTGGTTGTGCTACTGTAGGCCTTGAGTGTATCCTCGTATTTGGTCTTTGTGGGCTTCCTGTAACAAGACTGATACAGTGGGCTTCATTTTGTTTGTACATTTTTTCCTTGTAATTCTTAGAAAAGTTAAGAAGTTTGAAGAGTAGCCTAGTTAGAAACCTTACATAATCTTGGTACTTTATATTTGTTACATGTTTTTTTAATGCATTGCAGACAAATCTCTTTAATATTTAGCAGTTTGAAAGCAGATGATGGAGTCAATATGTTGCTAATGGAATCATACTTTGCCATGAGATGGCCAATGCTTTTACAGCCTGGATGCATGTTAAAGTCAGATGCTTATTACCCAATGTGTTCAGAAGCTTTAAAACAGTGTCATTAAAATACAATCAAATTAAAGTACTGGTACTAGATTTTACTGGATACTGCGCTACGTAATATGTGATAATGGTTAGTACTGAAAAAATTTGAATATAATATAGAATGATTACATATGTATGAATTATCAGTTGACTATTGAGTGTCTTAGAACTGATCATGTTCATGTGGTAATGTAAGGCACCATATCTGGGCATACTGTTAAGCGTTGCTAGTTTATTTTGTTTCTTCGTGTCTTAAAAGTATTCAGCATCGTTTCAGTGTTGTTAGAAATGCAGGAATATGAAATGAAATAGTAAAAATCCTTTGACATATAAAAGGAAAATGCCAAAAATTTAGAATACTACTAATAAGCCAGTCCACTTTGGTGCAAGCATAAAACTCTTGCTTGGGAACGGTGTGGTAATTGGTTTTGCTGTCTGTCAGTCTATGAATATTTCTGCATTGGATGTAGTTGTGTAGACACCCACATACATCTACCAACAGAGTTGTAACTCATATTACCTATTTCACAGTTGAAGACATTTAATTTTTTCTAAACATTTACTACATGTGTAAAGAAAATAGGTCTTGTTAATAAGAGAATAAAAGATCTTAGCACTGTTTTCCACTGTCATACAATGTAGTGTTTGTCAAGTTTTGTGATGACTGCACCTGTTCTCACTGCTGCATTTCACTTATGTATTCTTCTTTATTTATATTTATATAACATGTTTTAGTCTGTATAAGACCATCATTCTTGTACATTGCAACACTCTCCATTTTGTAAAATGAAGCACATATTAAAAATTAAAGTTGAATAAAAAAGTACTGTCATGTGTAGGGATTTGTGCAGGGTTTTGGATTGTCTGATTTGATTTGTTGACACCATATACATCCATTACTCGGGAGTACAGGCAATACAGCGCTGTCGCTACTCTACAAATTTTCAGTTCGCCGTTGCCCACACACTAGGATTCTGTCTTCACTAGTTGTTTCTTAGCAATGGATTGGTAACAGCCTGACACTTCAAATCACAGACAAAGTCTTTGCACAGGCTTCCTGCTGTTATTTTGGAACTTCAGCTAAATTCAGTTCCAAGCTGATATCCCAGCAGGCTGGCTTCTCAGAACTCGACTTGACTAAACTGATTTTCTATTGACTGTGTCCTTTTATAACCCCTCAGCATGGACCACACAGAAAACACCTCTGTTATTATTAGGGAAGCATGTTTACTGGTCCATTACCTAGCCATGAACATCCTTCTGTTGTGTACACGAAATTTGCGGGAATGTGTTTACCAGGTCATTGCCTAGCAATGGTTATACACGTCACAGTATATAATGTTATGCTGATAAGAACATGATTTTCATAACTTTATGAAAACTGTGATGCAGCTTCTTGTAGGCTTGCACTGCAGATTTTTGTTGCTGGAGTTCAGTTGTTAGAAATGTGTTTCCCATAACCTGGTGAAGACTGGGATGCACTACTCTGTGGGGTCGTGGTATAGTATTTCAGTGATGTTCATCTGTCCATTGGAACTGCTCCTGTTTTTAGGTGATGGGCAGATGTGTTGGCAGTGTGGTGCCTCTGTCTGTCTGGTAGAGACTACACATCTGCATATCGCATGAAAACATGGACAAATGGACATCACTGACATACTACACCATGAGCCCACAAAGAATAATGCAGCATAGTACTCATATGGAAGACATGTTTAATAGCTGAACACCAGCAATGAAATTCTGCGGTGTGAGCCAACAAGAAGCAGCATCAGAGTGTTCATAAAGTTACAAAAAGCATAGAAATCACATTCTTATGAAAGTAACATTAATACCTTTAATGCTTATTTAGTTTCAGTTTTTAATGAGTGCTTCACTTAACAAAATAAACACAGTGCCTCAGCTTGCAAGAAATACACCTTGTGATGATCTTGTACAGACCAAAACATGTCGTATGAAAGTAAACAGTGAGAGCAACTGTACAGTCATCACAAAACTCAGTGCACGTTGCATTGTAAGACAGAATGTCAGATGCAACAGGATGCTGAAATATAATATTAGAAAAAGAGTATTTATGTTGTCCATGGGTGTGTAAGTCTCTTTAAGGGTGCACTGGATAAAGTTTATATTTTTAGTGTGTCACAAAAATATGTTTATTGATAGCCAAAGTTGTCTTTCTTTTGACTCATGTCCTGTAGCTTCCAATGTAATTTTTCCACGTTTTTAAAATACTGCCAGTATTTTGGTAGCCTGCTTTATGCTCTGTATGAATTTTGAGAGGAAAGAATGGCTTTTACAGTACTGCAGACTCTTACTTTAATGTTTTGCAGTGTTTTTGATATTGGCCACCTCCTGGAGAATGGGTCATGGTGGAATATAACGTACTCTGGCCTGAAGGTTGATATCAAGGTTTCAAAGTACTTTTTTTCTGAGGGCAGTATGAGCATGGAGGAGATAATCATTGATTTGTTACTGTTGCTGGTAATCTGTGCTGGCTCTTGCTTAGTTTATGTTCTGTGCAGTGTGACAGAGCATCTTAGGGAAGTTGATAGCAATGCATTAGCTCTAGTCCTACTCATGATAGATTACTGAACAAGTTGATCAACATTGCTTTCTCTATCCATCTTTTGGACCTTGGCTGCTTTTTCAGTTTCTTAATCCTATACAGAGTCAGTAGGACTCCTTGGAGGGGCGATCAGTGGGTTGCAAGGCTGCTATCTACACTCAGAACAATGCAAACTCAGAATAAATGCACAAAAATCATCCATGCCTGAGTGGAATTTGAACCCACAATCCCAGTGTTTGAGCAGGCAAACTCAGTTCATGCCTTAGACCATGCAGCCACTGTGATGATCAGCTATTGCTTTGTCTAGTGTATACTTAATATTGTTTTATGTCTCTTAAACAGTGCATTAATTATAGGTGTGTTTAATTTTTGTTGGAAATCTTTAGTCACATATTACAGGCAACACATTTTTGTTTTGCATGGTAAATGTATCCTAATAGCAAAATGGTTCTTTGTATTGTCTGTTAAAAATCTCCCAGGAGGATAATTAATTGTCCTTAATAACCATTTTAGAGGTTACCTGTAGATTGCAGTATAAAATTTCTTTCACCCCCCCCCCTCATTTTCTTCAGAGCGGTTTAGTAGATTGAAAATGTTATATTGTGCTGTTATGATCTGAATATCTTCTCCTAACATCATTCCTGTTTTATAGGATTGATGGACAGAAGTCTGATATCTTTATTCTATTTACAATCTTTCCATTTTGATTTCTTGCCACCTGTTTTCTCCCTTCTTCTGGATCATCTCGTAGGTCCCTTTCATTTAAATTTCAGCTGTTAACGAACTTCTTGGTGTCCTTGTTCAGTCCATCCTTTTTACATGGCTAAATCATTTTATTCATACGTCTTAACTCCACTAACAAACACTTGGATCCTGCTTCTCAAAAACATTTTGTCTATAATTTTCTCCATTCTCTCTCAATATTTCCCAGAATTTTCATATCCAATTTTTTGGATGTTGCTTTTGTTTCTCTTTGTAGGGGTCTATTTTTCAGCATTACATGTTATATATCAGATGTGACCAAACTATGGTGGTCCACTTGTATATTCTAATCAAGAGGTTTTTAAACTTCTTTGTAGTTTGTATTGTATACTTATTGTATACCAAAATTAGATGCCTTATAGCGACCTATCCACTTATTGTATAGCTAAACAATATAAAAGATGACAAAAAAACAGTATTAAAAGTATGCAATGGTAGCCTGTATGTATATAAATATTTTAAACATTTACCTTCTTAATGAAGAGTTGGTATAGCGATGGGCTACGGGCTAGACTGCTGGGGTCCAGTTTCCAGCAGTGTCAAGATTTTTCTCTTCTCCATAGTGTTCAGACTGACTCTGGGACCTACCCAGCCTCCTATCCCATGGGTTCTGGGGGCTCTTTCCTCAGGGATAAAGCTACTGTGACATGAAAGTGACTGCTCACCTCCATCTGCTGCAGATGTCAAGAATGATTAACCTATACCTGCACTCCCTAATATATCATAGCATAGTGCTTAATTAAGTACAGAGACAACTTTAGTGTACTTTAGTTTACTCCTCCCCTGCTGTAGCACTTTAATAACATGATTCCACCCTCAGATCGTCCTTGACACCCTCAAGGCATCTGCTGTACTTTGATGTAATGTACAGTAATGTAGAAAATGCTGATTACAAGTCAAGATGGCACAAACAGCAAGAGAATATGAATTGTGAATTCTTCAACAGCCAAATATTCATCTCTGACAGTTAGCTGAAAGTTGCACATATCCTAATTCTGGAACACCAGTTGAAGAGTCCTGTCACTTGAACAGTCAGTGAAATGTGTTGCGTTTCCTCTGATGGTGCATCGAAAAGCAGCCTGATCCAGTCATGGTTTTGATATTCCAGTACCTTAGGAAATATTAGCAAGATCCCAAGGTGGTTAGTTGTCTTGAATATAATGTTGTCAATGACTGAAGATTCCAGTTTACAGCTTTTTGTTTCCAAGTTGAAATTTTCCTGACAAACCCATTTTGTGTGTGTGCACACGTGCGTTCTTCTCTCTTCTAAGTTTCACCAATTTTTGCAAATCTTCGCTAGATAGCCATCTTATATTTGCACATGAAATGCTTCTTCATGGTTGCATTCCATGGCTTTGCACAGTTTTGAATAGAATGGATAATTTAGAACCCAGTTGCTAATGAAGTTTACTACAGTAAGTGCTTCTTGTAGGAGTTTGCTGTGGTCAGGGGTAATTTTCTTTGTGTCCAGTGTCTGCTTTCCACTGATACAGTGTATATAAATTTCATCATCAGCATTAATGGTTGTGTTTTTTTTTTTTGCCAAGAGCAGCAACACATTTATTCCACAACTGTTCATTTTCTATGAACTCTTAATTTTGCAAAAAATGTCTTCACCTGTGTTTCCTTCCATTGGTTGACAAAACAGTAGGTCTTCATGCACACAGTTCTCAAAGCAGTAAGACACATGTGTAAGAAATTGTCCTAAATTTTAAATATTGATTGATTTGTCAAATTCAGTTGCAAATTGTTGGCTTTTTAACTTGATTGTGATGTTCTCAGTGCCTGTTTTGGAGCTGTTCTATGTTGTTTGTCAATGCTTTCTGCTCACAGGCTTTTCATTTTCCTCTAAGAAAAGTGAGTTGGCTTGTTTTTAAATTCCACATGTTCTCTAACTCTCAGTCTTACCAATTTTATAGGTTTCATGCCAATATTTTTCAGCAATTCAGACACTGGACACTTCTTGCAATCAGTAGTGGAATAAAGAAATCCATGTTCAAGATGGGCTTCATGGAATTTTCTCAGATTTCCTCTGCTAAATCTTGCAACTGTAACATTTCCAACACTTAATAACTGATTCTGCTCGTTGCTGAGGTGGCGGCAGGAACGTTTTCTGATGTGAGATGTTGATTGGCACTTGTGCGAGGTTCATTACTATCACATTTAGGTGTCTTAGCAGTAGGTTCATGAATAACCCATTCGTCCATGGTGAAGCATTTATTAAAACTTAAAAAGAAACGATGGGAAGGAATGTATTACACTATTGAACAAACCTGTGGATGATCAGATGCACTAAGAAACAGTACCACTGACCTGTCAGTAAAAACTGTTCAATTGCTAATTGCACAAAGGACTGAATGAGAGGATTGTATAGACAGTTTTTGCAGGGTTGGATTAGTACTGTTAGGTGTATTGCTGGCATTTTTGCGAGGAGTTCAAGAATGTAATGAAAAGGATAGAAGACTATGAAGGTGTGATAACTGCTGGAGTAAGATTAGCAAAGATATAGAACTAGCCTACACAGCTGAGATTGTTGGAAATTCATACAAAACCATCACATCAGAAGTGAACATTCAGCAATATTACAAGTATCACAGTCTCGAAGTGTAAATATTTATTACAAGGTAAGAAGCATCATTTTTCACATTTGTTCATGTCCTGCAGTTTGAGAGCCCCTGTTCCATCTTACTTTGTCCATTACAACCACCTTTATTCATACAGATTGGTGTCTTATTTTGTACCGTTTTTGAAGTTACAATATTGATTTTCAAGTATTGCTTTTGTAAAGATTATGGTTTCCATTATCCTCGAGTATAAATTATCTTCCATGATGTGTATGTATTGACCGTCTTCTAGTGCACACAATCTCACTTGTCACTTCTCTACATGTTTCCGCATCACTGTGCCATCCTCAGGTGCATCATGGACGTGAATCAGTGCAACAGGACGCTAAAATACAACATTAATAAATTATCTTATTTCATGGCCATCTGAATAGTGTGTGTCTTTCCCCATTTTGGTAAAGACACAGTAAACTCCTGCTTTTCATGCATCTTGCCTTTTCAGTGATGTCATAGAAGTACACTGGAAATTTCAGTAGGCCAATATTGGGTTATAGTAGCCATGTCAGCTGTGTAATTTGGAGTGCTCAGCATCGATGCAGATAAGCATAACTTTTTATACATGCAAGTTGAACACAGTCTTTAAAGACTGTTCTCTCTTTCTGGCTGAAAGAACAGACAGACAGAACCAATAGAAGCATTCCTATGAGTATTGACATTTGTCACAATTGAAGTCATCTTTTATCCCAGGGACTGTGCATGTTTGGTGAATATAGAGAGGCTGCCAGGATGTAAGCTGATCTGCACATTTTTGTAAGATTGTTTGGTTCTTAAACAGAGACTTGGTTCCATTTGTAATGCCATAACCCATGAATGGACAGTTCTCCATGAAATTGTTTATGTGCTTTTGGTAGTCAAAGGTTGTCTTCTTAAAAGTAAATAATTTTAAAACTACATTAGCTCATCAGAAAGATTGTACTATAAAAAATGAGTTTTGATATGTACATGGTGCCAAGTTTTCCACACTTGAAACAGTTTTTACATGTTCCCATTGTCAGGCCCTCATTATGTGAGTAATATGAAAGTGAAGTACAATATAATTTACTGCAGTAGGCAACAGGTTTACTTAAATGCCTTTATATAATTCAGGTACCAGTATTATATTGTTACCTGAAGTTCTTAAAGCTGTTTTTTACTCTAATCAGCAGTGCAGTTGCCTTTTGTGTATATTATGCAAAAAAAGCTTTTGATATATAAATTATGTGCATATTTCTGTATAATTGTTTTGTAAAGTTAGTAAAAGAAAATGTATTTGCATAATCAAATCATTTTAGTTACTGGGATGTCAATTGTGAGCTCTCTTTGCCAGTTTCTTCTATGGCAGTTATGTAGGAGTAACACAGTCTGGTACAGTTAAGTCCACTTCATCAAAACTTCATGATTTTTAGAATATTTAATTGATGGTGAAAATAATTAGAGAGACGCCTGTTCTGCATTGCATCTACTACAATTTTGTCCATAAGCCAACACATCAGATATATTATATAGACGCAAATATAAATAAACTGATTTAGATCTGTCATGCAAGCTAAAAGTAATAATATAAATACCTTGCTGATATATATTATTATCCACTGTGTGTTTTGATTTGAGAGAACCGTCATCAGGTGGCTGTTCAGTACACAGATTCCAAGCTTTTGGCTGGCCTGCAAGAGATCAGATGGCTGCATATAGTGTTGGATCCATTGCTAAATTTACAGTGCATTGAAAGGACTATGCAGTCAGCAGTCAGAAGATAGCTATTAGAATATGTTGACGAATGATGTAGGGAAATATGAGGAACTAGTATTATTTAAATGTGTTTCTTGTTCTATGACTAAATTTAAAATTTTAAGAGTGAATTCTTCCTGATCCTTAAAAAGGTTTTAAAACAGAAGGAAAATGTTGGTTCAGAAATTTAATTTTACTACACTGAAACTGTTTAGAATTGTCACTTTTGATGTGATACGGATATTCATGTAGTAATATTTTGTTGTTGTTGTAGAAAATAGCTCCTCTAATGGGAATATGTGTTTTTATTAGCCTACTTTCCTCATTTTGAGAAAATAAAAGGCTTATGAGATCACCTTGCTGTCTATGTGTCTGTGTATCCCCCCTAATTCCAGAAAGCTTTAATAGTGGAGCCAGAGGATACAGCTGTTACATCATACAGACACATATGAGATGCCAGAAAATCGCAGTAGTACCACAGAGATGACCATTGCTTGGCAACAACTTGGTAATTAGGTCTTTCAACTCTCAGGTTTCTGCACACTGTCACTGACTGCTAGCCATAGTCCTGAGTTGTTCGCCCTGTATAATTTTGGATAATACCTAAGAGAAAACACTGCCTTCAACAGTTCCTTTGATGTTAACCTATGATCCCTATGTCTGTGTGTGTATCCCTTATCTTTGCTAGGCAATGGCCTAGTTGTAAGGCAGCAGCTTGGTGAACATGTTCCTGCAGCAACAAATACACATGCAACAGTAGAAGAATCGGCTACAATCTTCTGTGCGGTTAGTGCCATATAAAAGGAAAGTAGGTGATTAGTTCTTCCCCAAACTTGTTTATATGAGGAGCGTTCTGTATATAATGCCTCCTATTTTTTTATTGAAAACTACAACAGATACAGAAAGCATAATAACACAGTTAAATAGAGCAAGATTTCAGCTACTTACAGTAATTTTTCCACATAATCACCACCATTTGTTATGCACTTTCGCCAGCGATGAGCAAGAGCCTGTATGCCGTGCCCATAAAAGTCTGCACCAGCAGATGCAAGCCACTTTCTTACAGCTGCAATGACAGCATCGTTGTCTGGAAAATGTTGCCCAGTAGTCAGTCTTTCATAGGCCAAAAGAGATGGAAGTCTGAAGGTGCTAAATTGGGGCTATAAGGGGGATGTGGTAGGACAGTCCAGCCAAACTTTGCAATGTGTGCGGTGGTCACAAACTGGTATGGGGTCTAGTGCCATCATGTTGCAAGTGATATGTTGTCTGCTTCTCTGACCTGACTCGGTAAATGCGGGCTACCAGCTTAGTCAGTGTCGTCTTGTAGCGTTCAGAATTGACAGTCTAATCAGGCTCTAGGAAATCTAACAAAATCACACCCCGCCTATCCCAAAAGACCATGCAGATCACTTTCCCTGCCGATGGCTATGTCTTGAACTTTCTTCTTGGGGACTCCGGGTGTCGCCACTCCATGGACTGTCTTTTGGATTCCGGCTCATAGTGCTGACACCACGTCTCATCTCCAGTGATGATGCCGTCCAGAAACTTGTTACCTTCAGCCTCAGACTGGTGCAACAGGTCCTGACAGATTTCCATTCAATGAGTTTTGTGGTCCTATGTAAGCATCCTCAGGACCCACCTGGAACAAACTTTGCGATAATCCAGCTTCCCCAACATCATTTCCAATGCATTAGAGCCGATATTAAGCCATGCACACAGTTCCATGGTCGTTATCCGCCCATCTGTATGGATGAGCTGATCGAGTTTCTGTTCATCGTGAGGAGTGGCAGCTGAGCAGGGACGCCAAGGTTGTGGTTTGTCGTGCACTTCACTTTCACCACTGTTGAAACGCACTACCCACCGCCTCACTGTGCTGACATCCACTGTATCGTCTCCGTACACCTTTAGCAAGCATCAATGTACGTCAGTGGATGAAATTTGTTCGGCAGTGAGAAATTCAATAACATCTCTGTTTCGTATGCACTTCTGTGTCAGATGCCATTTTGGTAGACCTCTCTGCTGTCACTATATCTTGCATGACAACCAAACTAACAGTACATTGGCGGGGAGGGTCAACCTTTACTACAACACCACCAATATCCAGCTCAGATGTTACAGATTAACACAAAAGAATAGGAGGCATTATATATGGAGCGCCCTTCGTAATTGAACTTCTGTTAAATTAACTTGTAAGCAGCGGGGGTTCCACTTTTCCTGGACATGTTCTGAAAAGTGTTTGTTTTCGTCAGTCATGTCTGAACTTGAAGTGTGGGTGGCTAACAGCGAGATATATATTGTTATTACTGATTTTAGGTTTTGCAGTGGTTAATTGTTGATGTTAATTTTGTTTTTGGGCTGTTACATGATGTTGGTATGGACAGTGTTGCAGACATTTCAGGGATACTTGTTACCTCCATCTTCAGGGTCGATGTATGTAAGTTGGTGAGTTGCTGTGTATGTATGGCATTTCAAAAATAAGCAGTGGAAGGGGTAATTTCAAGGTGATCAGCCCACTACTCACCACACTGCTTGACCGACACACAGCAATGTTATATTTGGTGAACACTTGGATGGGTTATTGACTGCTCCAGAACATCAGTTGCCAGTGGAAATCACGATGCACTTGTGGACCCTTAAAGGGCCATCATCACAGCTTCCCAGTCCATTGCCTCTTTACAGGCTTAGAGGAGGTAGGAACCCCAACTCCTCTCATTGCTTTTCCAAGCAGAATGCTATGTATACACAGACATCCAAAATATCAGCAGCATCACCCACATCCGCATGGTGTAACAAGCCAAGAACGTGGTTATCATTGTTAATTACTTGTGTGACAGATTGTATGTCTGTAAATTCTCTTAAACTGACACAGACATGATGCAATCTAGGAAGAAGTAAATAAGCAATATTTACATGAGTTCCATCTAGTGCCAAGGTTAAGGATGGCAGAGGTCTGCATCCACTCCTCCATACATCTTGTGATTGTGCTTAATTAAGGAAGCACAGGGACGACTGTACTTTTTTTTTCTGTTTCTTGAGCACTTTATCCTCACAGAACTCAGTCAGTGCTTATTATCGTTAGTCAAGTTCTCTGAATTCCGTAGTGAATAAAAGTGTTAGGATGCAACAAAACCTTTGAAGTGACACCTCTTAAAACTTTCCTTATAGAGCAAAATGAGGTACAGTCTCATATGTATGGGACATCTTGACAACCATACATTGTCAGATCCATGGCATGTTTTGTGAGCCAGTGCTCTTGCTGAAGAGCACACCAGTAGCTGAGGGTGTGATTGTCATGAGTCTGAATAGAACATTAGCAAGGCAAACCTCAGTACAAATTAGGAATCCTTATGCAAAATAATTAACTTTAAATCAATTAAGAGGGTTTCACCATAGTTAATTTTCTATTGTTTTGATTAATAACATGATATTGTGACATGTTGACCCCTACCTCCCCAGCTGCACGTAGCGGTAACGTAGCGCTCGCGTAATAGGCGAGTAATCACCCCGCAGCTCTGCCCGCGGTGACGTCACGTGCAGAGCCGACGTTAGCCGAGTCCCCGCAACCTTGAAGCTATGCAAAGCGAGTCAACAGCGGTGACGTCACTGAGGGATATCGCGGTTGCTAGGCAGCAGTCAACAACTCCGGACAGCGTGGCTGGCAACACGGCACCAGACGACAGTGGTCCGGACCGAGGCTACATAAGGAGCAGCGAACGCTATTCACAGTTAGTCCTCGAGCTACCTCGGAGTTAGTTCCGAGTTAGCCAGCAACCATTCAGTTGTATTCTGGCATTTGGAGTATAGTATTTGTGATACTGCAGATAGCAGTAACTGTGAATCTGTAATATGGGTGATTGTAAGTGCGAATGTGAAATAAAATTCGCTATAGTAAATATGGCGTGAAGTTATTTGTCGCGTTATATGCTGAACACGTGACAATATGTTACTTCTTTAATTAGACTTTGCCCACACACATCCCAGGATTTAAATAAATGGGATTCCTCAAATAGTATGGACAGTTTCACACATGTTATCATGCAGGAATTGTATACCTCTTGTAACATATGCAGTGAAATAAAGTGAAAGTCAGCCAACATACGTCTATCGTGGTTTTCTGCATTATGACACTTGTAGTGTGGTGGTTGGGTACCAGTGTTTCAGAGGAACTTACTGGCTCCATTTTCATATATCAACCACTAATAGACTTGCACAAATAAATTCTAAAATGGCTAAAGACTCATTTTATGGCTAAATGGCACAGTGGTTTAATCCCCCCCTTGCTGAATAAAGCATGACTTCAAACAGTATAGGACTTAGGCAAATTTCCATTGTGCCACTTCCCAAGAAACTTCATGAATTGCTGTTGATTAATTTCACTAAGCATTATTTGTTTATTCAATAGATACCTAAGGTGGTGAAATTTTTTCATTTGTAGTACTATTTTTCAACCTTTATGATGTTTCTAAATTTCACACCTATATTTTGGTACTTCTGAAATTGTCAGGAATATAAATTCAGGTTCAGGTATTTACATTTGACTATTCAAGAAACAGTGTGACATTCTATTTGGAATAAATTGTGACCGGTGGAAAGTACTTGTGTCTATTATTTATAAGAAAAACAATAAAACTGAATGTAGTAATTATTGAAATGTATCATCACTATTAACAGTTAGCAACCAAATTTTATTCAACGTCTCTTAACAGCAACACCATTCATAGATGAAAATATCCTTGCTCATTTGTGTAGCTCGCAACATATTACACCAACTGCAAAACAGACATTGCAGAAAAAATGGAATTGCAGTTAGACAGTTCATGAGCTACTTAAGACTTAGAGAAAGTCTGTGATTCAGTTAGGAGTGAAGTGTTGTACATTAAAACTGCAAAATGAGGAGCTTCATAACCTGTACTCTTGACCAACTATAATTAGAATAATCAAGTCAAGGAGGATGAGGTGCGCAGGGCATGTAGCATGAATGGGGGAGACGAAGAATGCATATAGGATATAGGTGGGAAAGCCAGAAGGAAAGATACCACTGGGAAGTCCCAGGCATAGGTGGGTGGATAATATTAAAATGGATATTAGAGAAATAGGATGGTATGGATTGATTGATCTGGATCAGGATAGGGACCAGTGGAGGGCTCTTGTGAGCATGGTAATGAAGCTTCAGGTTCCATAAAATTCTGGGAAATTCTTGAGTAACTGCAGAATTGGCGGCTCCTCCATAAGGGCTCAGCTCCGTGAGTAAGTAAGTAAGTGTTATACATTTTTCACATTGAATATGTTGTACCCGTGAAACCAATTACGCCAGTCAAAATTTGTGTAAAGGAAGCCTATATATAAAGAAATCCATAGATAAATGTATGGTGCCTTTACTATTCAGAATGACCTGAGACAAGATGCTTTATTGCCTTGCTTTTTAACTTTTCTTTGGAAAATGCCATTTGGAATGTCCAAGGCACACAGCTAATAAAATTCCCAACATGTTATAAAACCTGAAAGTTCATTAACATATTCACAAGATCATGCCAGTGGTCCATACACTGAGCCAGCTGACTAAACATCCATTATGTTTCCTTAAGATCCATTTTAAAGTCATACCTGTGCCTAGATCTTCCAAGTGGTCTCCTTCCAGAAGGTTGGTATTGATTTATACCTTGAAACATATTCCATATTACAGTAATATGGCCTTATTTACCGCCACTGGTGTAATACAGCTTTGCCTGTTACAAACTTGTCAGAGACCAGGCAGCTTCGTTTGCAGATCTGCTTGACAGGACATTCAATTATCCACAGTAAAGTGTTTTGAGTGACTGCCCCTGCATTTGCCTGGAGAGAATTATGAAATACAAGGAAAATCCACAAATCGGCTTTTCCAAGAAAATCATCTACCTGCCAAATACTACACGCTTTGCCACTTGAAGGATCCTGAGACATAGCAAGTGCATCTTTTAGTCCCAAGGCGAGTCAACCCTCACATAAATGCTACCTGAAAGTTTAATGACTTGTTCTAATGTAAATTAACGTTTTGGTTCATGTAAATGTAACCTGCTATTGAGTGTGTATATGTAATTTAGTCGGTTCCCTATAATTTGGTAGACATGCTACATTCCACTGGTGACCGCTGAACATTTCGGGGAGGTCAACGAATTTTATTCCAATAGCCTGACAGATTTGCCACCAGTTTCTTCACACTTGGAAAATGTTGGAACAGTACAGTAAGTTATTAATGGATATTCACAAGTATTTGTTTCCAACGATTATTTTTTACTTGATAGTATGGTTGGCTGAGGCACTATTTTTTTTATTGCTAGTGGGATGGGACTAAGTCCCTTGTACTGTGGTCACTTCTGGCCTATTGTACCAGCCCCAGATGATAGGTGAGGGTGATTGTGAAGCAATTGGTGGAATGAAGATTGGCAGGGGAAACCGAAGTACTCGGAGAAAACCTGCCCCAGCGCCACTTTGTCCACCACAAATCCCACTTGACCAGACCCGGGATCGAACCCGGGCCGCCGCGGTGAGAAGCCAGCAACTAACCGCTTGAGCTATGGCGCGGCCCAAGGCACTATGCTACAAGCCGGAATGTCGCCGGTTCAGTTCCTGGTGCGGTCATTGGATTTGTCAATTGGCGCAACCCTTCCAGCCTATGACCCTTGGGTAGACTCAGCATCTAACAAAAGTGAGGACTCTTCCTGATGGTACAGGGCGGCCGGCGCTTAAGGCTGACAACCTCACTGCCACCTGTTAGCCGATTGTCTAGAAAATGTGGGATCCTTGACGTCTCACAACTGTATGGCCCTCCCCGGCCTGTTACAGGGACAATTGACAATTATTTCGGACATCGTCCATTGTCGGAATCATTTTAAAACCACTACTTTTCTGACATGGATTCTGCTTCGATGTTGAAGCGAGGAAAACTAATCTATTGCTGACATCTGCATCTACAGGATTAAATTTAACATTCATCATGAGGTTCAGGACTTCAAGGACACGGCGAGGGAGAGAGTGGGGCCTTCTACATTCGGAGCAACCAAGAACGCACCCCTTTCTGTATTTTCCTGCTAGTCAGTCACAGCCAGCAAATTGCTGACGCCGGCAGTGTGGAAAGTCTCATATAACTTAATTATACGTTGTGGTGCTGTGCCATATTGACACCGTGAGGAAGGCCTAATGCGTGTTCCATGTTAGGTTCTATATAAGGCATTTGAAGTAATTTGTTGTTATAAATCGACGTATTTTGTTTACAGGAATCGGTTCTTTGTTATGATTTATTGTTCTAATAATAAAATTCCCGAACAAAGACACTAAAAAACAAAAGGCATAAAATTACTTGTGAATTAATCACCGAGCCGAAATGATATGAAAGCGTTCGTTCATTCTGTAAAGAATGACGCTTCGTGGTCACATCACGGTATCGAAATAATTGCTGTTTTATTAGAGTGTACAGGACATTAACTAGATCCCGATTGGATCCCCACGCTGACCATTTCCTCCCGTCCACCGGTGATCATAGACTGTGTTGCAGAGCAATGACAGACAACCCTAGTTAGTTGGCGGTTTGTGAACTATGTGAGTGGAAGTTGAGCTTTGGGTTCTCGTCTGCAGTATGAAGCCTAAGAAGGTAAGGAGATTACGGTCAGTTACTTCTTGACATTTGAAATGTCGGGACTGGTTTATTTAAAAAACGTAGATTATTGGCGTACAAGTTCGTATTTTCCTCGCTTCTTCATTTTATGTGTTTCTGAAATCGAAATTTGACATGGAGCTGCCCTGTGTCGCTAGGTATATACAGTCTTTGTCATACCACGACACTGCAGTAGGTGCTGAGGCTGTTGCGTTCCTGTGTAAGACTGATGAAATCGTCACTTGCGCGAACAGAAGTATGGCCTAGGTTTATAAAGGCAAATTAATTTATAAAATATCTTCTTTATATACAGCATTACAATAAACCTGTTTTTAACTAATCGTGCCATTCAATGAAGCGTGAACACCCTTGTTAAGAAGTTTATATTCCCTCATCTACTCAAATTCCTCGCACCATATGGAAACAAAAGGTTCATTATCGTGTTAACAGTAGCCCACAATCGATCCGTATCATAAGCCAGATGACTCCAATCCACAGCCTTTCACCTATGCCTTTAAGATTGATTTCAATATAGTCCTCCCATCTACACCGAGGTTTCCCAAATGGGTCCCTCCCTTCAAATATTCCGACTGAAATATTGTACTAATTTCGCATCCCCCGCTATGTCTGCTACATGCCCGGACCATCTCATCCCCTTTGATTTGATCATATGATGTTGTTTTCAGCGCCATCTTGCCTGAATAATTTCTTAGGTCGGTCCAAAAATTCTGTTCGCGTCCGGGGGTCCTGCGTAAGTAATTTCGTATCAACCGAGTTTTTTTTTTACAATGAAATGTTGTTAATCCCTCGCCTCATGAATGGCTGAGGAACTGCCCTTTACAACCTCAAACTACTTCTTATTCAGTATTATATTTTCAAGAACCTTCCACATCTCGAAGCCGTTTTCACCTACACCCGGCAAATGCGCCAAGTCTTGGTGACAAGAGATCCATTTATCATATCCCAGACAGTGAGCAACCTTAAATTCTCTGTTAAGGTTTTGTGGTGTCAATGTTATTGGTAACGGGTGGATGATTAATTTATTGACCGCAGGACAATCGTGAGAACCGTGCAAAGGTCTGCCTAATCATAGAAGTGTATAAAACACATTTTACAGTATCTCTATATCTAGAAACCGCTAACCCCCTCAAATCGGCAATTTGTGCATGAGTTTGAACTTGCGCCATATCCTCTCACATTCAAATTAAATGGATGTGATTAAAAAAAAAAAGTAAACCAAAACTCGTAACGTGGATTCTTATATACATAGGGCTTGGAGAATGGTTCCGAGGTAACGAAGGACGACATACAGACGGACAGAGACACATGCTATTTCATAGTGATTATTTGAGTGTAGTAAGATAAGTTAAGGAACTAAATAGGTTTTATATATGTGGAATGTACAAGAGTATTTTTCCTTTTATTTTGCTCATGCACTCAAAGAATAATTTCTGTCTGCTCTCTCATCATACATGATGTATCGTTTTCCATTGTGCATTTTTACGCCCACTGTATGTATTTATAATATACATGTTGTAAAGGTGGCCGGGAGTTGAAATTTATTGCGTACTAACTCCATGTACCTGTGGTAGAGAGGAGTTGTAAGCCTCTTTTATAATGCATATATTGTCATGTGTCAGAGTGACTCTCGGCGGGATTTGCATCGGAGATTGGATTTATTGACCACTTCAACACATGACTCGTGACTGTACTTAATTATAGCTCCATCGCTAATGCCCACACTTCACAAATCACTACAGCACACGCTGTCTTCAATTTAATGTGTCTTCAGCAGTCGTTCCATGGTAATGGTTTCTAACAGTGGGGTTCTTCAACTGCATCGACCAGGTCTTCTCTTCACAGCCTCCCTTACAACTCCCTCAATACTTCAACTAATTCCCTTGCTGACGGCCATTTCAGATCACACTCCTACTCTTCTCTTCACAGAGTGACTTTCATCTAACTAAACTCTAAACTTCGTCCCACTTATAATCCCTCGGCATGGTCCACGTAGAAAACACAGCTCTTCTATTGTTATAGTGCAACTAGTGTTATAGTGTTCACAGCGCCGTTGAGTAGTAACGGCCGCGGCGCGAACCACAGAAAACACCGCTTGCAACAGTTCCTCTGTGGTGTGTATTGATTCGTTGCCGTGGGAACCAGTTTGTTTGCCATCACTACGCAATAACAAGTCTGCACGCTACAATATGTATGTATCGTACACAGCGACAGTGAGTGTTCATCCTGGCCAAGAGTCTTCGTAGGCCTTTCCAGTCCTATCAGGCGGATGTCACTGAACATCGTGTCAAGTGAACAGCAATGTCAGCCCGGAGACTGGTTATACGGAGCGAGGTTCTTCGCGAGTTTCCTCAATACTCCAGGCTAATGCCGGGTGTTGAACAAGAGAGCTCTATAAAGCCTTAGATTCCGGTCGAATGAAGACGTGATGGCTGTGCTGATGCAGTAGTTCCTAAAACATCCCAGGAACTTCTTTGCTGACAGAACCCATTTTCAGTACGTCAATGGGAGCGTGTCTCAACGCTCGACTCTTTTTGACTGCCTGTACTTCTTCGCCCAGAAAAATGGGTCTTATTTCAATAAACCTCTTACCTCAAGCTAGGCTACGACCGCTTCCTTCTGCAAATTTTGGCAATCCATTATTTTTTTTAAATGGCTTAGTGGGGGGGTAGTGGACTCCAGCTGGGTCCACTCGGGGAAACCGAAGTACTCGGAGAAAACATACCCCAGCCCCACTTTGTCCACCACAAATCCCACTTGACAATACCCGGGCCGCCGCGGTGGGAAACCAGCGACTAACCGCTTGTGCTATGGCGCGGCAAATCCATTATTTACTAATCACCCTACCATTATAAGCTCTATGGTCCGAAATACTTATAACATTAGTAAATACGTACATACGCATTCAGGTGAATTTCGCGAGAGTACTCGAAGCGAGTCACGGCAATTTCAGAATCCATCGTAGATACATAAATGCCTCAGAATCTCCTGCACGTTGCACAACTGAGAAGTTCATATGGTTCCAGAAATACCTAATGACGCAGCCTATAATTGTTGTCTTTTTTTGTTAACTAATTTGGGAGCGATGCTGTACGTTTTTCTTGTTAGCTTACTTTGACGTTAGAAGCAAGTTAGAGAGACGAAAGAAACCAAGAGAGGCTAATATTTTATTTAGTTTGCCGTTTACGGTCTTATTTATTTTCTGTCCTCAATTGTGATGAACTTTGCGCCCACTAATTTCTTAAAAATCAGTGAAAAATAGGAAATTGGTGGAATAAGGGAAATACAGAAGCTCCCGGTGAACTACTCCAGCCACGAATATCATGAGCAACTGTTACTAGCTTCAATGTCAGTACACAGAACGGGCTCACAAAGTCCTTCCGATTCACCATTCATGTCCGTTCTCTTTAACCCCAGTCGAAGATACATGTCGCTAACAGCTGATACATAGCGTAAAATGTTGAACTATGTAACTAGTTATACGGGACAGTATCCTTCCTGAGAAGCTGATAGTCGCTAAGCTACTGAAAAAAAATCATATCCCTCTATAGGCCCCTGTTAAGTAGGTCCCTTATCACCACGGCATTTCACGTCCTCGTGTTGCAGATGGAGTGACCGCGCGCGCAGACACACAGACACACACAGTCGTAAGGAGGGTTGCTGCGTGTAGGGGTATGTACTGAACAAACAGTCGCGAAGAGTCAACAATGGCGTTCCTCTAGTTTACGAATTGGGCAACATTAATATTTCCTACCCATAAGAAAGTAGAGTATCATGTAATGATCCATAAGGCACTGGTTCCCAACTTTCTCTTGCCCTAATGTTGAAATGAAAAAGCTTTTTCGCGCACAAAACACTTTTCTATTAATCGTCATGGGCGTATATGAGGCGCATAAGTGAAAATGTACATACACGGTGTGTCCACGAACCGTCAGGACTCTTTTTTTTTTTTATTCTGACCTGCAATACCATCAGTTGGCGAGTTGTGGCGTTATGATTCTTGAAGTTTCAGCTGTGACTGTGTATAATTTCATAATTGCATCATGTGTTCTGACCTTGAATGTAACAGTACTGTTCTGACGCTCGTCTGAAAATGGCGGTTGAACAGAGAGCCAACATCAAATTTCGTTTGAAGTTAGGCAAAACAGCCGGAGAGGCGTATGAAATGATGAAAAGTGTGTACGGTAGCGATTGTTTGAGTCGCTCGAACATTTTTCGATGGTATGCTGTATTTCGTGAAGGCAGGGAGGACATTGAAGACGCTCCACGTGCATCAAAGCCAAGAACAAGTCGCACTGAAGAAAATGTGAAAAAAAGTGACCGAAATCCTTGCATCAGACAGATGTGTTTCTGTAAGACTCATCGAGGACCTTTTGGAATACCAAAAAGTACTGCGCATCAAATTTTGACCGAGGATATGGGCAAACGGAAGGTCTGTGCGCGGTTTGTACCGCACGTGCTGTCAGGCGATGAAAAACATGCCAGAGTGGAACACTGCAAAGGCATGTTACGATCGGCCCAAAGTGATATAAAATTTACAAAATCGATTATTACTGGTGACGAGACATGGTGTTTTCAATATGAGCCTCTCACAAAGCGGCAGAGTGCAGCGTGGTTGAGCCCAAAGAAGCCGAAACCAAAGAAAGTGCGCACGCAGAAGAGTTGAGTAAAGACACTGCTAACAGTTTTCTTCGATTCCAAAGGAATCATTCACAAGGAATTTGTGCCAGAAGGTCAAACAGTGAATTCTGATTATTATCTCGGAGTCCTCAATCGTTTGTGGGCTAGAATTCTTAGAATTCGACCTGAATATCGAGAGCAAGGTTCCTGGTCGCCCCTCCATGACAATGCCCCACCCCACAAATCGAAGATCGTGCGCGATTTTTTGGCCAGAAAAGGGATCACAGTCCTTGATAATCCTCCGTATTAGCCAGATTTGGCTCCAGCAGATTTCTGGTTATTCTCAAAAGTTAAGCTGGCGATGAAAGGAGACCGTCACGACACCATCCAGGATATCCAAAGGGAATGTATCGCAGTTTTAAATGCGATTCCACAAAAGGAGTACAGTGACCGTTTTCGAAAACTTTTCAATCGATTCCTGCTATGTATTGATTCAGAAGGAGACTATTGTAGCGTGTTTTGTGTGTGTCACGCTACAAATAAATTCACGTGGGCCTCAAATTCCGTAGAACCCTTTATTGAACACTTCCCTTCTACATCAACGAGTACAACTTGTAACACTTCAACTCTCTTCTGCGGCGGATATTCCAAGACTCACTTCTAAGTCGGCTGGGTAAAGACTCACTGTTTCCCGCCGAAGCTGGGCTATTTATCCCCTCGGCCGTTGCTATGCAAATGAACCCTCTGTTATAGCAGTGGAAAGGTTGCTTTGTTGGTTCCGCGATTCCTACGCAATAACCCATTGTTATTGCGTTGTCTCTGTGGGAACGCTTCGCGTATTCGTCGTAACCGTGGAGATCCGATGTTAGAACTACAATAGAACGATTGTTGTTTCCTATGCAACGGTCTATTCTAGCGTTTCCATAGAAGTGACTCTTCTGGATTGCAAACACGTTACACTATTTTGAATAAAAGGGGTGAAACTTTGAAAATAATTCCCGTCTTGTATTTTTAATGAACACAGTCCTAACAGAACCAGGACACACTGTGTATATTTATTTTCCATCAGATTTGATACTTGATTTTCCCCACGCTTTCCCACGGAAATCAAACTTTCGTAGCTTGTAGCTAACCACAGATGCTAATAGTGGGTACAAATGTTTGCCACTGCTCACCCAGAGAGAGGGATGGGCCAGCATGTTTGAAACTAGGTGACTGATCCTCGGTTGAATCGTGGATACAGCATATTGTCACTTTCAAATTAATGCGCTTACTGTATTTAGATTTAAATACTGGCAATGCTGAGAATGCTTCTGTATTTCATACAAATATGTCTTTCCAAATATTAGTGACACCTCAGTGTCTGAGTGTAAGAATTCCAAATAAACCCTTTATAAAAACATTGTTTCTAACAGTGCTTCTATTGTTGCACGTGTATTCATTGCAACTGGAACGTGTTTACCGAGCTGTTGCCTAGAAACGGCTCTACACGCTACAATATAAATGATACGCCCCAAACACCAAGTGTCTATCCGAGTCCATTTGCTGGTATAACACCTTTACATATGTGACAGGCCACAAAGGTGGTTATGTTCTGAGAAAGTTGCAGCGAGGTGTCAGCGAAATTGAGGCGGAGTATGAGTCCTGGAACATAAAAATCGACGAAGATAAAACTCAGACTATCTGCTTTGCCCATAGACTTAGGCCCCCTGAGGCTCATCTTAGACTGAATGGACGGAATGCCCACTTCGTCACTCATGTAAATATCTCGGTTCAAACTTCGATAAAAGGATTACATGGTGACTAAACATGGAAATAATTGAAGCCAAGGCCTTCGGAACATTTATCAGGACCTGCTCCCTCTTCAGAAGTGAGCGTTTAAACGCCAACATTAAACTAACCCTTCATAGGATACTGGTCAGATCAATGATGACCAGGGCCCGGATTTTGATGACCTGAAAATATTTTAAAGTAGGCCTATAAAGTGACAGGAAAAAAAATCGAGAAAAATGACCTAAAATATGACCCAAAAATTTATTATGTCAGAATATCTACTAATTATTTTACACAATATTTTGACTTGTTTTAACAAAGAATCACAGCACGGAGAGCTCGTATGCAAATATGTTACCACTTTGTGTATGTGGACAGTCGCGGTTATTCAATTAATACGTGCAAGAACACGCTATGAGAGAATGCAGAATCATTGTTTAATATGAAATCAGTTGTCTGGAGGATACTTGTTCTGGATTTGTCTGTCTGATGATCGGTTGTGGACAACATCATGCCGCCGCACATGGAGTGATGGTCATGCGACTTCTTGTGCTATCTCTCTGTCGATAGGGACTGGTTTTGCACATGTGGCAACTCTGCAGCAGTTCCTCCTATGTGTTTGGTCTTTATGGTCGTTTGCAGTGGACGTTGAACATGTAATCACTTCAAATATTTTAACTGTTGGTTTACGTAGTATCGGATGGCAGGATGATTTCGCTAATAGTGCAACAAAAGGTCTGGAAGGAATTCTTCGTAGTCTGTGTGAAGCCAGAAGCCAAGCATTTGTCTGAAGAGTCTGAGGAAAATCATGAAATAGATCATTCCGGATAAGTAGCTTTCCAGGCCGATTTTCGAACCCACAAGTTCCCAAGCATGGAACAAGGTCGTGAACCACTCGAGCGCGAAGTTCGATGAGTGCTGAAAACAGAATTGCTGGGGAATGCAGCATTGAATATACTAAAATAGATCATGACCACTTCCTTCCCATTCACTTTATTCACTTTAATCCTGTCGTTTTCTCTACAAAGCTATATAACACGAGGAATTCATAAAGCGTCGTTAAATAAGCATATAACGAGTCTATTTATGAATTTGACCAGTTTTATCTTCTGATATAGCGACTTGTAGTGCGGTGAATCAACAGATGTTTCGGAGGAAAATATTTTCTTCGTCTTCAGATTCGAAAAGTAAGCCAATCTACAAACCATCATGAAGCTGGCAGCAACCAGAAGCTCTCTGCCCTGAAACTCATTAACTTCATGTCGCTATATCCCAGGAAACAGAACACTTCAGAATCACCTTCAGTATACTCCTCTGCCCCGAAACTCATTAACTTCATGTCGCTGTATCCCAGGAAACAGAACACTTCAGAATCACCTTCAGTATACTTCTCTGCCCCGAAACTCATTAACTTCA
>NW_019725837.1:320532-390479 GCF_002891405.2 Cryptotermes secundus | reverse complement strand
TATATCCCAGGAAACAGAACACTTCAGAATCACCTTCAGTATACTCCTCTGCTCCGAAACTCATTAACTTCATGTCGCTGTATCCCAGGAAACAGAACACTTCAGAATCACCTTTAGCAGAACTTCAGATCCTCATTTCTATTTGTTGTCGATTATCCAAAATTGACTTATACAAAATCCTGTTATATTTAAGAACTGTTGTTTTCTTCATTAAATCTTTCGACATTACGGTATATTACGTACTTAATCTGAAGAATTACTGACGTGTTCTATATACATATATACATGTTCTGTAAACATAGAGTACCCTGTAGCTCTTATCTGCAGATAGGTACACTTTTCAGTACTTTTATGTTATGTCCGTTATATAAATGAGTGAGTTGCTTTATTGTTCTTCCTTTAATTCTAATAGTATTCATAGAAACTAATAAAACTCTTAATGAAGATGATGTGACTCACTACTATATCCTATTTATATTGTGGCGTGCCGCCAGGAAACCGGAATGGTTGAGGAGATCAGGGTTGGTTTCCTAGGCAACGAATGACGTTCCCGCTACAGCGCTACAATCGGAACGCATCCATTGGCATACAACGGCTAGCAACCTAACGGTGGAGTTTCCACCGTTACACACTAATTCTTGGAAGCAGCTTTTGCATAACAGCGGCCGAGGTAAACCTTTCGACGTGGTATTCCCTTTCGAGTCCACGTGTAGGTTATAAAAGCCTAGCTTCGACGAGACCAGTCAGTTCTTAGTGTAGCTCCGACGAGAGCAGAAGCCAGCTAGCATCCGGCAAAGGGAACAGAACACTTTACCGAGATTAGCGGTGCAACAAGTGACTATAACAGTGTTGTAAGAAACGTCTGACGACGTTATAAGTGGGTGATAATTGTACTTGTAGGCAGTACCTGAGGTGGAATGAAAATAGAACCGGGATGGTTTCTCCCCCCAAAAAGGTATTGTACATTGCATTTACTGCCAAAGAAGCAACGGGATGCTTTTAAGCCATTTAGAAAAGAACCGGGATGCCATCCCGCCGCATCTCAAGCCCTGCTTGTATGTGTAGAAGAGATTGGCCAATTAACGTATTCACCAAATCCGAGACCCGAGTGAATTTTCGTGTCGCGTTACATAGGAAACACGCGCCAGTACGAGTATACTAAAAACTCAATCAGAACATCTTGTTCTTGACTACATGTATATACTCTTGCATACAGTAAACTGTGCCTAAACCGAACCTGGATTAATTGGAAACCCGCTTTGTCACCTGAACTTAGTCATGGAAACAAATGTGAAATGGCCTCTAGTAAACGGAAACTATTTGAACACGAGAACGGATAGGAAAAAGCTATTATTTTACAACACAAAGTGCTTTGAATATTTATGCTATTGACAGGACAGCTGAGGTCTCTGGCTAGATTGTCATTGCCGACCTATTCCTTCAGCCGGGATAGCTCAGTCAGCACGGCTATGGGATTTGTGACAGGAATTCAATTTCTGAAATGGAAGAATTTTTCTTCCCACGGTAGTATCCAGAACTTCTCTGCCTGCACCCACAGCCGATCCAATGGTCATCTGGTAAAGCGACCAGGGCGTCAATCCATCATTCATCTCCATCTAGCGCTGAAGTTAAGAACATGTAGTGCTGTACCTCCACTCCTCCCACATGTTTTCATGGAAAATACTCGTGTGTGCCCTCTGTTGTGTTCTTCTCAGTTCCTTTCAACAAAATGAAAGGCGAGACGGCGTAAAGCTTTGTCCAGTTGTTGGAAACCCTAAAGTCTGTTGTTTCTATATTAAGTCAGATTTTCTTTTTAATTTGCTTAGTGGGAGATGTAGTCCAACTGGGTCCACTTGGCACGGCGGCCACTGATTGGCCTATTGTACCTGCCCCGGGTGATTATGATGATGGAGAATTTGGTGGAATGAAGATTGGCAGGGGAAACCGAAGTACTCAGAGAAAACCCGCCCCAGCGCCACTTTGTCCACCACAAATCCCACTTGACCAGACCCGGGATCGAACCCGGGCCGCCGCGGTGGGAAGCCAGCGACTAACCGCTTGAGCTATGGCGCAACCTACTACCAGGAATCTTCCTGGGGAGTAATGGGCGCCCGCCGCATTAAGCTGACCTCACCGCCATCTGTGAGGCGATTATATAGAAAAATGTGGGACTCTACGTCTCACAACCATATGGGCCTCCACGGCCTGTTACAGGGATAGCTTTACCTGTTTTTTTAACCCTTCGGTCTTGAACGCATTTCCCTCTCCAATATTTCTTACTTCAAAAGCCGTGCCATGCTTTGCTTCAGCATTCTTCTCTAGCCTTCTTTTCAGAGTTCAGTATGGTATGCAGTATTCTTGTGAGGCTCTAAAACAATCCATGCCGTATGTCCTCTTATATTCTATAACAAGTTGTAGGTTATTCTGATTTCACTGACCTCTCTTAGGGATCCTGGTATAGGTTCTAGGCCTTCTCTATAAAAGAAATGAGAAATATAATAAGCGGTTAATTCAGACATCTTACCCAAAAAGGAAAATGGCATCTCTTCCGAGGATCGAGGTGTGATGCCCCTGAAGTCACTTGACTTAATAAGGCATCACTAGATCTTGGATAATTGATACATTTATTGTTAAAATCACCAGTTTTCACAATTTATTTTACACTGGAAACAATATTATTATTTTAAAACAAGTCTTCAACAGTTTTATAGTGCTCATCTTAATATTTACTTGACTGTTTCGCTCTCAGAATTTAAAAACCTGTCGCACACTTACATCACTGTTTTGCCTTTCTCCGAACTGATGCTAGGAACCGGTAAACCGCTTCTTGTCGCCATCTCCTGCCGTGCTGTGGAACTGAAGAGAAACAGGCAATTTCCCCTAATTACCGTCCTACGGGTCATTCCATGTGAAATCATCCAGAGAGGTCGCTCACCATTTAAAAAAAAAATAAAAATTTGTACACTTATTTCTACATATTTTCACACCTCAAAAATATTTTTTTAAAAAATTTAACCCGCTCGGTTCTCTCGGTACAGCCGTTTTTATAATGCAAAAAAAAAAAACGCGTTTTCGGCTCAAATGGAGGTTTGCGTTTTCTTCTGTATCTCAATAACTTTGAAGCTAGAGACTCCAATGAAACACCAATTTGTTCCTCATGATATGGACAACAAATCATATCATTACAAGGTTTTACTCAACTCACTTCCTGTAGGCGTAATTAAGCTGAAACTTACCTATCGATTTTGGGAAAAACGCTATTTTTGACCATCAGAAACCAATTGGAGGCGATACGTTCCTCCGAAACGTCGGTTAACACCACATATACACGGTGCCAAATCCCAGAAGACTGCTTTCTTCATAGTCACCGCCGTGAAAGCCTCAAATCTTACAAATGTACATCTGTCGAAATTGCGAGATAGATTTCTTCACTATCACACAACACTTTCTCATGTNCTGTGTTTTCTAGTTTCTAGAATACCGGATGTTGGACAAAGTCCGGAAGCCCAGTAATTCCGGGCTTTAGAATCTCCTTGGAGGTGTCCTTAAAAAAAAAAAAAAAAAATTAAAAACTTTTCAGACCGTGGAGGCCTTACTGTTGTGAGATATCGAGGCTCCCACATTTTACAGATTACCTCCTCACAGATATCGCTTAGATCAGTCTTACGCACCGACCCCTCTTTACCCCTATGAGGATCCCTGATACTCATTTTTCTTGGAAGCTGAGACGAACCCAAGGCCATAATTCAGTTCGAAGAATTAGGTCAATTGAAAATCCAATGGCCTCATCGGGAATAAACCTGCGATCATCTGACTAGGGGCAGTACTTAATGCGGGATGTTTCAGAATTCGGTTTGTATGGTCTCTGGTTCAGACTCCATTTGTGTGTCACCTGCATAACCGCCGATTTTGTCACTCATGACCAAAATCTAGCCACGGTCTTCCTCCCGAATGGACAATATTTTTTAACTGGAGCTTCGTGAAAGGTGTTTCTCAATATTGAGGTGAGGCTCGCAATGACATGCTCCTAACATAGACACCCTGCTCTGATTGGGACCTAAGTTAACAAACAGACAAATAAATTTCATTCATATTCGTTTACGGCTGTTGTACTGCGATGTGGAAAGCAAATGGAAAAACTACCACATTATCACTTTTCCTGGATAGTCTCTTTCCAAAAACAGAGACACCATGTATGCGAACCAGAAGACGATGAAGAAGACTTGACAAGATGCTGGATGACCTTTGGGACAGAAGATGATATTCTTATTCTCATTTGAAGGAGAAAGCTCTGGATCTCATTAAGTGGAGGAACTGATTTGGAAGAGACTCTGGACCTGTCGTCTAACAGATTACTGATGAATGAATGAATATTCCTTTATGGCTTACTGGACGACTCTGTTAGCAGTTCTGTTACATAGCATCGAATGGCAGATTGTTTGTTCACCGGAATCCAGAGCCAGTGGCCTGACTTGATCACTTATCTTGACAGATGTCTAAAGATCACGTGTGACTTCAGCCAGGATAGTCGGTGTCCTGGCAGGTAGTCGAACCAGGCACCTCACAATTTAAGTAAGAGTGACTATTTTTCTAGCAGTTGGTGCATAAAGAATGATTGGCCGCCTGATCAGAGGCGCATGAGGTTTTCTACTACCCAACACTGGAATCGTGGGTTGGAAATCACGCTTCTCTTCAGGTACATGTATACTGGGATGGGGCCTTGGTTAATAATGTCTAAGGATACATTAGTTTCAGAATTAAATCTTAACTCGGAATATCCGAAGAGCTGAAGAACAAATAGTATTGTGTTTCTTCATTTTCTGTTAGTCTGTTTCTTATGGGTCGCAAGATTATTAACAGTAGAAGAGCTGAACAGGCCTCTGTGTTGAAGAGTTCTGTCTTCTGGAAATATAACGCCAGGTAGTCCGGCAAAGGTCAACCGACTTTTCGGAAGAATGTATCGCCTTTGTCTTCATTGTCGAGGAATAAGCCAAGCATGCATGAAGGAGTGTCGTGCCAGAAGATGGCCGCCACTGTGAGAACCTCCGATCCAAAAGTTTCTACGTTAATCGCAGGCGGCTGACCACAATTTTAATGAAACCTAAGCAAACGTGTCTGCCAACAAAAAAGTCTCCCTTTCTGGCCGTTTCCGCGACGCATATCCTG
The DNA here is from genome assembly GCF_002891405.2 of Cryptotermes secundus. Lineage (NCBI taxonomy): Eukaryota > Metazoa > Arthropoda > Insecta > Blattodea > Kalotermitidae > Cryptotermes > Cryptotermes secundus. The sequence continues at coordinate 385,313 of NW_019725837.1, read as the reverse complement.
CACGACAAGGTGCGTCGACCTTAGTGCTCCATACAGCTTGACTTCCGGAAGCCTCAATACACATCCGGTAGGTAGGGGTGGGGCAGGGCAATGATGTCCTCACGGCCTTGGTGTAATGCCTGCGATGCGTATACAGTTTTCCCTCTGTCTCACAAACTGAATAGCGGCTTTCCTGTTGCCTGGACCCAACTGTTCAGTGTACTGCATTTTGAAGCTGACAGGTAGCTCTCTCTAGTGGTAAGAATTTGGAGTAACAGATTCCAGCGATATTTCGCAAGTGGCGAGTTCGTCCATCTTGGATTTAGGGTATTCACAGTGTGTCCATTTTTCCAATTGCGCTATTAGGTTTAATGTATTCATAGTATTTATTTGTGTACAGACGAAGAACGGGAGTCGAGATAGCTCTGCTGGTATAACAATGGGCTACAGGCTTGACAACCGGATTTCGATTCTCCGTCGAGGCAACAGATCTTTTTCTTCTTCACAGCGTCCAGATCGGCTCTGGAGTCGACCTCCAATGAGAACTGAGTGCTCTTTACCCGGGATAAAGCAGCTGAGAAATGCAGCAAACCATGCACCTCCATCTGGTGCGAGGTCAAAAATGGTGAAACTATATCTCCGAAACCTCATACATCTTGAAGTCGTTATATTTCCTCTTCATTCATTCAGATAGCCTGTTGCTCCCTCTGGAGCATTGTGCATCCGTGAACTCTTCGTTTCACTATAATCGGCCTATAGTTTCATTGGTATCCCAAACTCTTATCAGAATATTGTATTCCCTCCTAACTGAAGCATAGGCTTTCTTGAAGTCTACAAATAGCTGATGTACTGTCTCATTGTACTCCCATTTTTTTCTCCAGTGTCTGACGAATGCAAAATATTTGATCTGTAGTTGATCTGTTACGTCGAAACACACACTGATGATCCCCAATAATTTCATCTATGTATGGACTTAAGCTTATATTGTACCGACCAGTTAGTTGAGTCAGTCGTCGCTAGGAGGCCATGAATTGGTCGGTACAATATTGTCCTATGGAGTAAAGGCCTGTGGATATAGAAGTTCCAAATACGTAGGTGAGGGTGCGTAGTTTCTTTCTTCTTCAGTCACAATTGGTGGAAGCCGACAAAAGGAATTCCGTGTTTCCTGATAACAACAAAAATAAGAATACAAAGAGTCAGTTACAAAGCTCTTATGGCTAGAGAGAGAAAAAAAAGATTTATGCAAGACGTCCTTTACTGCAGAAAAAATCTAAATTAATTAAGAAAACGTATATTATAAAATGGTAATATTATATTCATAGATTTAATAGAGATGTTCAAGAATCGAGGGGTGACCGCTATGAGAGAATAAGTTATTTATACAAGGTGTTTCCCAAAAGTCATAANCCGCTTGGATAGCCTGAATGCTTTCAAAACGGCGTCCTTTAAGTGCAGTCTTGATCAGGTTCAATTTCCACACGTTCCTTCAATTCACTCGCGATCAACACTCGATTGGCCTTTTGCTCGTCTGTCAACAATTTGGGGACCAGCTTGGCGCACACCTTTCGCATGTTCAATTCGTCCATAACGATGCGATGCACAACGATTTTTGGAATGTTCAGAGTGTCGGCTAACAACCGGACAGTCATTCGACGGTCAGTATTCAACAAATCACGCACACGAGTCACATTTTCATCGGTTTGGCTTGCTGATGGCCGTCCAGAGCGGGGGTCATTTTCCACTCCTTCCTGGCCCTTCTTAAACTTCTTCACCCACCTTGTAACTTGCACATATGATAGAGCAGACTCCCTGTAGGCTTGCTTAAGCAGTTCGTGAGTTTCGGCAACTTTTTTGTTGAGCTTTGTGCAGAACTTGACCGCCCAACGTTGTTCGAAAATATCCGCCATCACGCGCCGTGACGTGGTCACAAAACACAGGTGCACTAAATCAGCGATACTGACGCCTCCGATGCTCGAGCAGACTGACCTTGGGCGCGCTGTGAAGCTAAAGGCCTCTGCCCCTGAACCCAAGCGGTTCCAGCGCGCTCCGACCAGTAGTAGCGCGGGAAAGAAATATATTTCATGACTTTTGGGACACACCTTGTAAGAATGTGTTAGAGGGACGGATGGGCATTCGCTAGGAAATTTCTTGTACATGAAGAAATCAAGGAAAAAAATACTGGTGGAACTTCAGAGTGGTAGTGTTCTGGCTTACCTCTTGGTGTACATGTGTTCCTTCACCTCCCGCATGTAGCTCTTCACTTTCACCAGGAATACGGCGTTGGACAGAAACAAGACAATTGACGCCAAAAATTGTTGTAGAGTGATGATACATACTGGCAAGCAGAAGATCAGTCCCACCATATTCATAATCATGTAACCAACGTGTGTACAGATCCACGCATACATTAAATGCAAATTCTCCGGGTCACCATTTTGAACTAGATATGTGATGCGGAAAATGATTACCAGTATACACAGTGAAATTAACCATGCAGCCAGCGATAGGAAAGCTGGCAGTACTTGGAAAAAAAATAATATTCCAACACCACCACTTCCTCTCCCATCTGCTATAGTCTTCAGCAGCTGTATAATCAGGGCGAAATGTTCCTTGCAAGAGTTTCTACCAAACACGAGTATCGATAAACACTCAAAACCGACGGTATAGTACAGAGAAAAGAAAACGTATTGACTCTTCCCTAACGGCATAGCGATAACCTTCCGCTACCGGCAACTATATTTAAGTCAATGTCAGAGTTACTTCACGGCTTCTAATTTCCCAAGTCCAAGTCACATTGCGACTGACTGTTCTTTATATGACATCGGCACGGACCCCATTGTAAACGCCGTCTCCCACATCTCTTGTATTGTTGCACGTAGTTCCAAGACCGTTGTTGATTCGTTGCTACGGAAACGTGTTTCAGTTGCCATTGCCTAGGAATGGTTGTCTTTTTTTTATATTTCTGTCACAATATTTAAACGAACTTTCTTATGTCTGGATAAACAGCTTACGGAGTCACTTCAAATGAATTTTTATTTTGCCAACATTCACTTGGCCACTTCACAGAAACACTAATATTTTTATGGCAATTTCATTACCCGGATAAGACTTTAAGAACAGAGATCCTCGTAGACTTGGCCCGACTATGTCCAGATATCATCAGGAAGTCTCCTTCCGCTGGTGGCCATCTGCATTTGTCGAATCTCCTAACATCAAATTACGCAAGCCAGTGCACTTGTTGGGAATCGTGGACTCAGCGCGACCCGGCAACGCAATTTGTGTCCATCACAAAGCAATAGATTATCTCCCGATACATTTACACGCCAGGACTTCGAGGTAAATGGGAAAACAATAACGCCTCCTGTTGCTGACTTTAACTCGGCTCTGTCGACATTTCCGACTTCTGACTTTCGACAGACCCCGTACAGACGAACAATTAGCTTGTGAGATCGTATACTTGGAGATAACCTCACAACTCGACATGGCGGATAGCGAACTCGGAAGGCTGAGGAGGAAGCGTTCCACGGCAAGGGGCGAAAACGACAAGGTTCTCTACCCGTATAATTGAATCCACCGCAAGGACCCCCACTTGAGGTTTATGAGTATTACCGAGACCGTCTACAGTAGACCCTGGATCAACTAATTTCATTGGATAACGATATTCAGGATCTTTTAGAGGACAATGAATAATCGACTGATGTGGAGGTGTCTGAAGAATACATCGATTCATGCCTCGCATACATTGCGGGGGTGGGGGGGAGGGCTCGAGAGTGACTCCCGCCCCGTTTGCAATACGTGGGGGGCTCTCGAGAATGGAATTGAAGCTCGAATCGCCTGCATTGCGGAGCTACAACAAATCGAAGCACCATTATCAGCGGAAAGGATAACACCCCCTTAAGTCGGTTGGGCCACTATGCTACAAGCCGGAAGGTCGCGGATTCAAGTCCTGATGAGGTCATTGGATTTTTCAATTGACCTAATCCTTCCAGCAGCACTATGGCCCTGGGGTCGTCTCAGTCTCTAACAGAAATGAGTACCAGGAGTATTCTTGGAATATTCTTGGGGATAAAGGGTGGCCGGCGCGTAGGGCTGACAAGTCGCCATCTATGAGCCGATTGTCTAGAAAATGTGGGAACCTCAAAATCTCACAACCCTATGGGCCTCTACGGCCTGTTACAGGGATACCTTTACTTTTTTATTTACTGACTTACTTACTTATAGACTTAACCTTGAGAGAAGAACTTGCAGACGAAATAAACTGGTATGTTTCTCATCAAGGGATCCACATTTTCTGGGTCGACAGGCTTGTAATGACATTCGAAACCAGGTTCATAGCTACCAGTTTAAATTTCGATTTACTTTTTATGGATGTTTTAAGTTCAAAGAAAATATTATTTGCTTTTTTTCATGTTATCCTTTTTTGTGTGTGTTTAATAAAGGAACGGAAAAAAAAACATAGACTTCTTGAGAGTTAACGGTTACCGCTTTTCCCTTAACCTCCGATTTCCCATAAGCCCGTGTCTTACTAACCGCGGTGTTTTTAGGAACGTAAGCCCGACTACTGAAAAGAGACTGCTGAAAATGGATTCAAATTGTGGCTCACTCTAGTGATCAGATTTCAGAGTAACGGAATATATGGTCGTATTTAGTTCCTCCAGGCGGATATTGAACCTTCTTTTGCTGAGAAAAACCATTGGTATCTCATGATGGAGATAATCAATTCGAATTTTGCCCCACGTTCTCTCTATTCTCAGATCTTCGCGATTTTCCTCGGTCTTTTCACAAGCCTAGGTGATTTCTTTGAGGAAGATCATTAGTAGGCTATGTGTCTAAAATATTTCAAAGGCTGGTCATCAGACAGCTGCGAAGATCATTACGCATTCAATGAAATTTACTAGACTCTATTCACAGCACAGAATATAAACTTAAATCGCCACACATGAGGTCTCATTGAACACAGAAGGTTGTCCACTCAAGACGCATTGCACAGAGCCTGAGTATAATATGTACTCACTATTCGTTATCGCTTTCAGAACACACTCAACGCAGCTGAAACAGGTTGGTCTGGCTCATTAAGAACAGATGCAAAGGCAGACTCAATTGCCGTGCATAGAATTCCTTTAGAACTCTGTAATATTGCATGAGTTGGGTCTAGCGAAGCTGAGAGTCTGCTTCTGTGAGCATCTTAGTCACATTCCTCTGGACTCGATTAGTTCAAACACTTATAAGCCTTGTAACATTTGAGGTTTTCTCGGCGGTGACTATCAAGAAAGCAGTCTTCTGGGATTTGGCGCCGTGTAGAAGTTGTATTACCGACATTTCGGATGAACGTATCGCCTCCATCTTCAGGGTAGAAGACAAGAATAAAACCACAAGCGAATCAGCTTGAACAAGTGCAACAGACTCTACATAAGGTATTGTAGGTTGAGTAGGCTTTCTTCATATTCTTAAGTGCTCGGTTTCTGCAAATTACAATAATTCTCACGGGAAAGGAAGTATATTTTGACGTAAGAACGATTGGACTTGTAACGCTAAACTTTCGAAAGTTGAGAAACAAATACAAATATGCTTGTTTCAAGTAGTATTACTGAATTCCTGAATTCCCCAAGCATATAAAATAATGTCCTGGTGTTTCGGAGAATTTGTGTTTTCACTTGAGGTTATAACAGCAATAGACTTCCAATACTTCCTATGCTGTTTATTTCTGTCATAACCATACAGGACTTTTTTATTGCTAGTGGGGTGGGACTAAGTCCCTTGCACTGCTGCCACTTCTGGCCTAATGTACCAGCCCCAGATGATAGGTGAGGGTGATTGTGGAGCAAGTGGTGGAATGAAGATTGGCAGGGGAATCCGAAGTACTCGGAGAAAACCTGCCCAGCGCCACTTTGTCCACCACAAATCCCACTTGACCAGACTCGGGATCGAACACGGGCCGCTGCGGTGGGAAGCCATCGACTAACTGCTTGAGCTATGGCGTGGCCCATGTAGGACTTCATTTTATATTTTACAAAGTAACGTAAAATATTTTCATACTGTGAGTTGGTCTAGTTATCGGGTCAAAGATGAAGCCCCAATTCAGAAATATTTTTGTGACAACATGCTGGCTAGTATTTCCTTGTGGGAATTCCTTTCCTGCATTTGTGATGAAATTTTTATGTTTATGTTATCAAAATCAGGGCAAGGAGGCAAAGTATTTTCATCGTTAAAAATGAAAATGAACTTATGTGAAGCAGCATGTACCCAAACGCCCAACTTGAAGATTATTTTGGATTAATTCTTAACAACGTCAACCAACGTCAACGCAAAATGAAATAAAATCTTCTGTGTCTGGAACATTTGTTACGAAGAAAAGTTCAAGACTATCGGATAAAATTTTATTCTGAGAATGAAAACCTTTAAATATTAAATATCTGTTGTATTACCTTTCAATAATTTGACTCAGGAGGAAATTAAGAGGAGATTGAATTCAGGTAACGCCTGCTAACCTTCCGTCCGAAACTCTTTCTGCTGTCTAAAACATAAAAATTAAAACATTTAAAACTATAATTTTGTCTGTGTTTCTGTATGGACATGAAAATTGGGCTCTGACATTAAGGGAGGAACATACACTGAGAGTGTCTGAGAACAGGGTGTTGAGGAGAATATTTCGACCGAAGAGAGATAGGGTGACGGAAGTTTCAGAGAACTGCAGAATGAGCAGATTCATAATTTATATTCCTCGCCAAGTTTAATTAGAATCTTCAACTCAAAGATGATGATATTTACAGGGCATGTAGCACGAATGGGACGAAGAAGAATGAATATAAATATTGGTGGGCAAGCCAGAAAGAAAGAGACCACTAGGAACATCAAGACGTATGTGGGCGGATGATACTAAATTAGATCTTAGAGAGAGAAAATGCGGTGATATGTACTGGATACATCTGGCTCAGGTTAGGGACCAGTGGAGGGCTCTTGTGAACACGGTAATAAACCTTCGAGTTCCATAAAATGCTGGGAAGTTCTTGAGAACTTGCGGCTTCTCGAGAAGGGCTCAGCTCCATGAAGTTAGTTAGTCGGTTACTATCTCTCAATTTTTAAATGAGTTTTAATTGACATTTATTTTATGTTAATATTATATTCTTTTAACATTCTCTATTATCAAATGTCTGGGTCACGCAGTAGCGTAGTTGGTTGAAGCACTATGATACAGATCGTCAGGTCGCGGTTTCGAATCCCAGTGAAATCGTTGCATTTTTCAATTCACCTAATCCTTCCAGCCGCACTATGGCCCTGGGGTCGACTCAGCCTCTAACCGAAATGAGTACCAGGAATCTTCTTGGAGGTTAAAGGGCGGTCGTCCCGTAAGGCTCACAACCTCACTGTCATCTGTGAGCCGATTTTCTGGAAAATGTGGGAGCCTCGACGTCTCACAACCCTATGGGCCTTTACAACATGTTACAGGGACAAATTTACGTTCTTCTTTTTTACTTTTTTATTACCAAATGTCTCTCTCAGGCAGGGAGCACTTTTACATGTCTCTGAATTATACAATTTTGTCATAATATATTGGTTCGTAATAACAATAAACTTCGCGTTTATTACTCTAGCTTTTTTAGAGAAAACATCTAAAACTTTTAGTATAATCCTATCACAGGAATATGATTCCATGTTTATTGTTACGGTCACTCATTGCAATTTGGAAACACGTAAATAAAATAACTTATGAAGAAAGCAGTCTTCTGGGATTTGGCACCGTGTATATGTGGTGTTAACCGACGTTTCGGAGGAACGTATCGCCTCCATCTTCAGGGTAGAAGAAAAAATATAAGAAATCTGCAAGCTAAGAGACCGTAAGAACCGGTAAAAGCAGACCGGTTCTCACGGTCTCTTAGCTTGCAGATTTCTTATATTTTTTCTTCTACCCTGAAGATGGAGGCGATACGTTCCTCCGAAACGTCGGTTAACACCACATATACACGGTGCCAAATCCCAGAAGACTGCTTTCTTCATAGTCACCGCCGTGAAAGCCTCAAATCTTACAAAATAATTTATGATTTCGGTAATGCCAAAGAATTACCGGGAATTCTGATTTCTCGTTCACGAATCCCGAAGATGAATATCTGTCGAATCCTGACACACTAGTGCTGGCTAGTGAATACTATCGCTCACTTCAGGGGCGGTGCACCTTAATATAAATATAGACTAATCATTTACAAGGATCAAACGGACTACTCAGACAAAAGACGATCTCGGCGATATATTTTACCAACAAATGAATTACTTACAAACTGAAGAGTTTCAGATATAGGGCGGGGCAAAATAAGGACAGAATTGAAATGCGAAAATGTCCATTAGTTGTAATATTTAGTTACTTACTTTATGTAACTTCCTTACAAATATCTTTGCAATGCCTTAGATCCTTATTCCTTCACGAATGTGAGTGTTCAAACTGACCGCCTACCACATCTTTGCACTATGTTATTGTATTTCGTTGCATATTTAAGGTCTGATTCAGTGAGAAGCAATAATTGTTACATTTATTATTACACTTAGTACGAAATAGCAGTTGGATTTAGCAGAAATTTTCTCGGCTATAACCAAAAATTGAAGAACTCTATAATCACAATTACAAATAACATTTTTAGCGAAACCAAAATATTTACCTCAGTGTGAGGTTACAGAAAATATTAGAACATAACTTTCCTTCTTAAATTCCTTTAGCATGTTAAAAGAATGTGCGAAGGTGTGGGAAAATTCATTTGGCTCAGGATACAGTCCATTGATGGGCAGCGTTGGACAGGGTACTGACCCTTCACACCCTGACAGTTTAAGTTAATATTACTTTGTTAGGGAGAACTTTGCGCCCTACACTTAGATAGTGCATTAGAATAATCTATGGATATGCAATTATTGACTGGTTTGTAACCAGAATATGAAGTGCCTATGGCATAAATTTCAAATTTAAATTATTGTTGGTGAGCAAAATTAGTACGCAAAATATTCATATTAATCACACTGAACTAATTTATAAATATAGAGGAAAGTGTATAAATATAAGCAGATTCGTGGAACGGGGGAAATTCATGTTGCAATTCCTTTGTGTAAAGCAGTACAAATACCATAAACAATGTACTGTCTTCTACTACTAGAACGCTGGGATTTTGGGTTCGAATCCTAATCTGGTAATGGATATACACGTATAAAGGTAAAGGTAAAGTTGTCCCTGTGTTTAAGTAATTTAGCATTACGCCATGAAGGAGTGTGGGGGAATGGATGGATAGATCAATATTTTCTTGACCTCGGCACTAATTGGAAATCAATGGTCAGCTTCACGTACCGGCCGCTTTACCCTCGGGGAAAGAGCCCCAGGTACGCATTGAATAGGAGGTTGGGCAAACCCCAGAACAGGTCTGCACGACATGAAGAAGAGAAAATTCTTGACCCTACCGGGACTCAAGCTCCGACCCCTTGGTCGTCCAGCCCGTAGCCAGTCAATTAATGGATATATTTCTGCTTTATTTACGTTTGCATTAGCCTGTGTAGGTCGAGAGGCCTTGCTGCCGGCAGGTCCCGTCCAAGGAGTGCAACCATGTGCAGAGCTACAACAATTTTTGTATTAACGCGTAAGCAAATATACAAAATAAGTGGGAACTCTGCAGAACAGTGCTTCATTACTTCTGAACTTCACAGATGGCATCATGTTGTGTCCATAATATTTGTCCCATGTTAGAACCGTCGAAACAACAACTAAACTGGCAACATCTTCAACGAGGACAACATATGTTATTATATATTTTACTTATTTAATATAAGCGTGAATTGAGCTATATGTTTCGACCTATAAATTAGGTCATCATCAGACATTTACGATCATTATAGGACGAAACATATAGAACAATTCACGTTTATATTAAATAAGTAACATATACAATAATATCTGTTCTCCTCATTGAAGATGTTGCCAGTTTAGTTGTTGTAACATAAGACAAATTCATTATTTATGTTGAAAAATCTCCCCGCTCTCTTTCGTCTGTGAACTTGCTGACCCAGGCGACATTTTTGCACCTTTTTTGCTTCTCTTTCACTTTATCACATACGTGTCTTTTCCTCTTTCTTCTTGTACGGCACGACACACCAGTACGAAAGAAGGCCTACTGTTTTTCATGTTTTGCCATCTTACGTGTAGATACATGTATACGTATGTTACAGTAGTTTAGTGCATTTATATATTATTAAATGTTAATGTAACAGTCTTAAACAAGATTGAGTACCTTGCTGTTCACTCACTATGAGTGGACCAGAACCTGCTTAAAAAAATATACAATTATACTAGCGAAAGGGAGTAACAGATTTGTCTCTTCTATGTTAAAGGAAAGTCCTTATGTTTGTTTCACGGAGCTACAGTTTCAACAAAGAAAACACAGTGTCGAGAGATATTTCGACACAAGCGTCCCTCTCAGTTCTGATGTAAGGGGAAACAGTGTGTATGCTCTAAAATGTGAACTCTCCTTTTAACGGTTTCTCTTCATAAGACCCGTTCAGCGATCAGCATCTTAAAACGTCAATCATTTTCTTTTAAAACGGAAGAAACATTCTGACGACGGAAAACTAGACAAGGAGGAGATGTTGTCTGCAGTAGAAACTCTCTCAGAAGTCTTTGGAAATCGTCTCGTTGATTGAATATGTCCGTATGTCAGCTGACATAACAATGAGAAGAACAGAACCAGACTCGCATAATCTTAGAGATAAACCGATGAATTATCTGAAAACATGTGACTTCTATTCGCTACAGTTTGAAGCGTCTAGAAAACTGCCCGTTGGCAATAATAACGTGGCGTATTTACTCCATGCAGGAAATTCTGAGCCACAGAAACAGCCATTGCTAAGTAATGCGCGCATGCAGTAATAGAACAATGGTGTTATGCAACCATTTTCTAGGCAACGGTTCGGTAAACAGGTTCCAACCTGCAACAATAAAGTAACCTGTGTGTTCTACGTGGTCTGCGCCACGCAACATTATAGAGCTGTGTTTTCTGTGTGATCTGCGCCACGCAACAATACAGATTTTATAGGTAAGAGCTTTTGAAACCACGAAATACTTTTATATCCTTGTAAGTTCTTCTTGAATTATTCTATATCTCTAGTACAAAAGATGTCATATTCTGCAAATATTCCAGGAATAAATTTTCACGATCTTCACGTTGCTTGCTTCTCAGAACTTTACCATTTTGTTATCTCAGGCTGCTAAACACGTTCAACACTCGTTACTGCCACACATACCGGTTAGCTACTGGAATGATCAAAACAGTTGCGAGCTCAAATGATATATACTTTCTGTAATACTGATCATCTGCCGTTCACTTTTATTCACACTCTTTTTACAAGAAGAGCGGAATATGAGCTGGAACTTGTCATTTAATGACTGAACTTCTAAATAACAAAAAAATTTCAGGCCTTACATCATAAGGGAAAAATTACACTTCCATCTCAGGGATCAATCCAGTTAATCCTGCTTAAGAGAACAAAGGAACGAGTACACTTTTTTGAGCAGAATACAGGTTGTTAACGTGTTAAAACATGTAGTATGTATAGTAACCACAAGGTTTTAAACGGTTGATACAAACTCGCCTTAAGCAAGGGCCCCCATACATACACACATTGGCCTCCAGTTCGGCCTGCACAGTTGAAGACTGAAAGGCAAAACTGACGTGTGTGGTGCGGCCGACCGGCCAATCGTTTGGACTGTTGGCCTGTGGGAAACCCGTCAGTCCGTCAGTTCTGCCTGCAGGACCGTAGCACGTGACGTGTGAGACCCAACATTATAGGCTGAAAGACCGTGACCGTGGCATGAAGCCTGCCGCTTTATCTGCGCGTGTATGGGGTGGAAAGGGTGGGGGTAAACTGTCACCGTTTTGCCTGTAAGGTCGATCAGAAGGCCAAACTGTGTGTATGGGGGGCCTAAGATGCAGAGCCAGTAAATAGTTCACAAATACTTTAGAACTGAAACAGCTGTAATGGGCGTCACCGGTTTTCTATGTGTATCAATAGGCAGCAGCACAGTCGAGTGTCATGACAGTATAGGTAGCAGACGCGCACGTGCTTATTCAGAGGCTGATTTGAGTATTCAAAATGGCGACCGTGCTTGAAGGGTATACTACCGAAGAACAACATTTTCTTGTGCGTTTTATGTGTGCAAAAGACGGAATGCAAAGGATATTCTTAAAGAAATATTTCCTGTTTGCGGTGGGAAGCGTTTGCCTCGTAAACCGGTTCACAACTGGGTCGAGAAATTCTCTCAATATTGTTCGAAAGGGGCAGATAATGTCCGACCTGGTAGCTCTGTTGAGTTTGCGACAGAAACAACTGTGCAGCGGATAGAATTGTTGATTCGAGCTGACAGGAGTATAACGATAGGTAGTGTATCAACTGCACTAGGTTGTTCCCATGATTTAGAATACAGTATAATTCATAATAGTTTGAAGTTTCGGAAAGAATTCACACGGTGGATTGGTGCTCAGAGAAATGAAGAATCCAGAAAAAAATTAACCGAATTGGCCTGTCCTTTCAACTTCATTTTCAGTATGCAGTTGAAGGAGAAGATATAATTAAAAGGAGGGCTCCTGGAGAAGAATCTCAGGTCATCACTCCCAACCCAAATCAGAGTGCTTCAATGTAATGGAAACTTCCAAACATTTTAAGATGACGAGTACGCCATCAGCTTGGAAGGGCATGCTTACAGATTTGGGGGGTTCTCAGTGAGTACTGTTAGCACATTTTCAGAAGCCTAGTGCAAATGCGAATTCTGCATCTTATTGCGAAGTTCTGTTCTAACTTCGGGATGCATTCCGCAGACAACAACCAGACCAAATGGCAAGATGAGTATTGCTTCATCATGATAATGCCAGATCCCATACAGCCCTAGCAACCAAGAAGAGAATTAAAAAGAAACTACACTGGGAACTTATTGAACACCAGCCTTACAGCCCGGTCTTGGCTCCTAGTTACTTCTCTGTTTTGTTCGCTAAAAACCACGTTTTGGCAAAAGTTTGACTGATGACGAAGGGGTCGAAACGGAAGTGTGTAGGTGGCTGAGACAGCAGTCAAAAGTCTTCTATACTGTTGGGTTTTTACGAACTAGTGAAGCAATGCGACAAGTGTATCAGTATTGGTGGAGGATATGCCGAGAAATTAATGTTTCTCCAGATACGAATATCACATGTTTTTATTTTTATATCCATTTGTGATATTCTGACTTTCTTTCGAATTTGGATCCTAGCCACTTTGCTTTGACATACGTCAGTGTGCTGAAAATTGTTCCTTTAAATTAACTAAAATCAGATTGGGAGAACTGTATAAAGATTTGTGCATTTTGAACGTCCTAGCAAACGTGAAGGACCTAAACGAAAAAGTATAATTTGAAGCTTTTTTTTTAATTCGCTTAGTGGGGGGTGGATTCCAGCTGGGTTCACTCGTCACTGCGGCCATTGATTGGCCTATTGTAGCCAGCCCCGGGTGCTTATGATGATGGAGAATTTGGGGGAATGAAGATTGACAGGGGAATTTGAAGTACTCGGAGAAAACCCGCCCCAGCGCCACTTTGTCCACCACAAATCACACTTGACCAGATCCGCGATCGAACCCGGGCCGCCACGGTGGGAAGCCAACGACTAACCACTTGAGCTATGGCGCGGCCGGCTTATTTGCTTAACCTGCGACCTATTTTCAGGTATTATCCCAGTAGTTTATGTAGAGACTGGGGAAACCACAAAAGAACTCTCAGGGTTAGACTGAAATCTGAATGTGAAATTCACAGAATAAGAAACGTCGGAGTTCGAGGTAACTTTAAATATTGTGAAATAACAGTTAAATATGTAAGTAACGAAATTTCTTGTTAAAATTTCATAAATGTCGAAGAACTCTCTTGTAAACGAACCCGAGTCGGATTTTCAGAATCTACGTTTGTAAGTTCCAATTTAGAGGTTCTCCAATTCTGTCTGCCTTCCGAGAACACGTTTTCATGAATCTTTCACCGAAATCCTGCATATGTATTCTATCTCCACCATCCGACATACCCATCTTCAACTTCCTTCTCAGTATAAACTACTAGATCACCTGTGTGATATCCCCTGGGTCCGATTTCGTATTCATCTATTTTGAAATATTTTTCTTATCACTTATTTTCAGATAGGCCTATAATTAATATATTTTTTCACACAGAGTGTCATTGTTACATGAGCTAACGGTATGTATATAAAAGAAAGAACGAGATATCGTAGGCACAGACTTCGGCAAAATGTGAGTCATTTCTTACGTGTGCTCTTTTATGTTCTCTCCGGCTATCCAAGAGCTTGCTTTGTTCTTTTCAGAATGTAAGTGTCTTTATAAGCCCTGTATGGATATGAAATCCAAAGGAAATTTTTCTATAACAGTGCTCTTCTAAGTACATAACTAAACAAAGGCAAACTTTGTTTCTTCTGTTCTTACTTTCAGGGTTCGAATTGCCATGTGGAAGGTTTCCTGATCAATTTAGTGGTTTTGTTTTCAATACAGAGATATGCTCATGGTAAGTAATGAATTTTAATATGTATCAAACTAAAACCCTTTAGAGGCATGCCAATATCATAAGGTTAGACATTCCCACATACTGAATGCTATGTAGGTGACCTGGTATAAACATAACTCTGAAATATTTTTTTAATTTTTATTGCGTAATAATGGTCTAAGTAATTTCTTATATTTAAATTTAACTGAGATAAAAAGGAAGAAAAACATTTAATTTGATAGATTATTCATTTTATCTGTTGAACCCTTTGAACCAGGGATTCATTTACAGGTATGGTGTACCCAGAGCAATCAAATGTGGCTACCCCTGTCAGTAACGGAAAAATTAGATTGATTTTTGCGTCTCATAATGACTTAAAACACACGTTTTTCGTGATTTTATAGAGATGTGGATTCTGTTTGTTTCGCGAAGACCCCAGGACAACCGCCCCAGTTGTTCCCGTTCAAATCCGAACATGATTTGAACCACCTACAGCGACATCTTGTGGCTACTACGAGTAGAACCGAGTTAGCTCAGTTAGTATGGTGATGGGTTGCGGGCTGGCTGGCCAGTATTTGATTGCCGAGAGGGTGTCGTTATTTTTCTCTACTCCACAGCGTCAAAACTGGCTCTGGGGGCCACCCAGGCTTGTACTAACGGCCGGGGGTTGAAACTGACAACTCACCTCCATCTAGTGAAAAGTCAAGAATGGTTGAGCTGCACCTCCATTTTCCCATATTTCTTTGTTCTTTGTGTTCAACCAATTAAGCACAGAGGCAGATTTCCCTTTGCTTTACTTCATGGACAATTTAAATAAATTATTTAAATTATTTTACGTGCTTCCTAACGTACTTTATAAATGTTTTCTCTTATTGATCTCCGTTTTCAAGAATTTTTTGGAGGTTCAAATCTAAATAATTAGTAATAGAGGATGCGTCAGAAAGAATGGATGGATTTCACAGGGCAATAAAATTGGTAAGGCTTCATCAAATCCAAATTTTATTGTTACCATCAGATTCGCCAATACATTTCAATTCATTTGTGGAATACGATATATTCATATGACGTCCTTGGCTTCCGATACAGACGTCGAGGCGTTTTCTGAAGTTATTCATCACTCTCGCGGTCATATCTGGTGGAATCACCGTCTTCAGCTCGCCCAGTGTATGTGGTCGATGTTTACAAACTTTCGCCTTTAAATGGCCCCTAAGGAAGAAATCGCAGGGCGCAAGATCAGGCGAACGTGAGGGCCAAGGAATGTCACCGCGATGCGAGATTATGTGCCCCGGAAAGAGCCCTCTCAGGAGATCCATTGTTAGTCGCGCAGTGTGAGCAGTGGCCGCATCTTGTTGAAACCAAATGTTCTCAGCATCAAAGCAGCCTTGGTTGCAGGAAATTTTGTAACATTTCAACGTAACGAGCACTTGTAACGGTTACTGCACGGCCGTCCTTCTCAAAAAGGTAAGGCTCCCAAATACGAAATTCTGCTACAGCACACCAAACAGTTACTCTCTCACTGTGAAGAGGTCTCACGTGCAGTTCTTTAGGATTGGTTCCTGCCCAATACCGGAAATTCAGCCGGATAGGTGGAAATGGGCTTCGTCACTGGTCAACAGAACGGTTGTAGGGAGCACGCTCGCAAGAATACGCTGGCAACTGTTAACACGATTCTCCCAGTCTCCTGCATGAAGTTCTTCGCACAATTGTCATTTTGTAGGGGTGAAATTTAAGGTCTAAATCATTTAGACTAAATGCAAAATGCGTCTTACCGTAGCGTCGGGTAATCTCAGAGCAGCAGCATGTTTGCGAGCTGATCGTTGAGGTGACTGGACAACTGACTGCCTTACTGCCTTCACATTTTCAGGCGTACGAGCGCTCCGTGGCCGTCCAGGTGATTTCTTTTTTAAGGTTGAACCTGTGGCACGAAATGAAGCCACCCACCGCAAAATTGTGTTCCGAGTAGGGATCCTATCGCGACGTCCGCGCTTGAAATGAGTGCGGAAGGCACGTTGAGTGTCGATCACAGACTCTCTATTTTTAAAAAACGCCTCTTAAGACGAACGCACGCTGTGCACCCGACCACTACATGTTACCAACTGAAAATGAATTCTGCCGCCGACCCAACTGTCGCCCCCCCCCCTACTCTACGCCTCCACTCGTCGCGGCGTAACGGTCGCTTGAAATCAATCCGTTCTTTCTGAAACACCTTGTACTTGAAAATATTGTAAACCCTAGATGATATTGTTACATGTATATAGCCATTGCTAGGCAACATGTTGGTAAACAAGTTCCAGCAAAGGCAGATTCTTGGTGAAGAGTCCATTGTTAAGTTAGACAACAATAGAGGAAGCTGTGTTTTCCGTTTCCGCGGTAACGTCACAACAGTGGAGAGTGATCGCATGACATGAGTTTCCTGTAGATCCGACCGACAAGTCAGTAGCCTGGCTGGATAGCGATAACGTGATAAATGTTTACTACAGGTCCATATCGTTCCTTGGCTGTGTAAGTAAAGCAGTTACAAGTTACGAATAATAGCGGCAGAAGCACGCGAGCAAGTAAGCAAGGAGATAGCCACGGGAAGTTCGTAGTTGAAGAAACATTAAAAGTCGACCTGTGAAGACTTAACGTGTTATTAGGAGATTTTATTTGTTTGTAATATTTGGAGTGCGCGAATCAGTAAAGTTGTTATAATTCCCGTATTATAAACCCGAGAAGACTAATACAGATAGACTGAAGAGATTAGTGTGGAAAGCAGCAAAAATGTAATAATTAATTGTAATTGCGACCTGTAGGTTATTAATGAATCCAATTACCAATCCAAACCCACGTCTTATTCACTATGATACACGTGACAATATATTAAAAAGATCAATGTTTCATTAAATATCTTGTCTCTTTCTTCTAGATCTGTTCATTTTTCCTTTACTGCAATAATTTTAAATGAAGTTTTCAGCAACAAACATCAAGATGAAAACACATGAGTAAGATCCATGACATGCATCTTTGAGATAAAATATTGGTTCCTATTTTTCCGTGCATCGTCCATTCAAATTGAAACTCTTCCCACTTATCTCAGTTGTTTAAAGTGACACCAGGTAGTATACTGGAATAGGCTACGATCATTACCTTTTTTTTTTTTATAAATTACCTTTCATGATCGTCATCTTGGCACATTCAGCGTTGCATGACGTTGCGACTGAGGGTCAGTAGGCCATTCAGTCCTGGTGTAAAAACTCCATCTGGCCCCAACACCAAATTTATGTTACTGTCAGACTCTTGCGGCTTTGTTGATGTTGAGCACCTTCTTTGAAGAGAGGACGGGTCTGTCATTTACCATAACCATAGCCATAGTACATGTAATCCATATTTAAATTTCACATGTCGGCATTCTACATGTTCAGTTGTCAAGAATCCAGTTCTTTGTGGATATTTACTGTATAATTTTACATATTACTCTACTATGTATGTATGTACAGTATATACAAAGCCTGTACCCTTCTAGTTTTGGCACAGTACTTCATACTTTTCAGGTCAGTCAAATAAATTACTGCTGGCCCTCGCCAGCAAAGCCATGGGCCACATTGGGACCCATAGCCATATTTTTTTTTCTTTCCAGACTTTCACGTGTTTTGAATTTGGGCCTCCCCTTCGACGACAGGAGAGGTCTGGCTATTACTAGTCAATACCTTTCTATTGAGAAGATACTGTTGTGGTTATCAGCCTCACTCAGTAACCCAAATTCAAAGCCAAAGTCATGTATTCAGTCGGCCAGTCACTCTAAATCAAAGTCGAAGTCAAAGTTACTTTACGACTGGCGGTTTATCACCAATCAATTCGCCTTGGCGACGAGCCCCTTGAAATTAACTACCACAGATTATTTCTCAACTGAACCTTTGCGGTCATAATCCTTACTTAATATCCTCCCTGACGAGAAGATGTATGTATTTTATGAATATGCTTGTCCTTACGCAAAGTGTGCGTATCGCACATATAGCGTGTTATTGAAAAGCCTTCCCTTTGCGCTATGCTCATGCCTTATGTCAATACAGGCTTTGCAAAGCAGATCAAGCCTAACTAACGTATCTTATGCTGCAACGGAGGCTTAGTCACCTGAACGGTAAAAAGCTTGACCACCGCCAAGTTTAAGCCTCTTATATTTTCTACCTCTATCTTCGCCTTGTCCTATACCCCGAACATGTACGTTCTCATGATTTTGTATTACTTCTGGCTGTTGCCTCCACAATTTTGTTATATAATCGTTGTTATGTAAGCTTGGAAGCCGTGTGCAAATCGCGGACTGGTGTACATTTTGGAAAATTTCCAATGACACGGAGAAACTTGATTTGTAGGTGCTGCTTTTGTAAGAGGATGGTGTCTGCCGCTATTACCAGGCGTGCAAACTTAAGTCGTTACTGGTCTGATCGGTGCCTCATGGGGGGTTACTTTGATGTTGCCGCTTAAGAGCTCACCTTCGAATAAGGAATAGATTCTAATAAATATTCTGAAGGCGTTGATTTCAGCCATTTCTATGTGCAGTCTCCATGTAATCCTCTTATCGAAAATTTTCTTTTTCCTTGGCACTACAGCCCCAGTGGGTCTAGGCCTACCTCCATGAACTTCTCCGTTCACTTGGGTTTTACTTGATCTCACACATTCGGTAGGACTCCTTGGACGGGTGATCAGCTCGTCGCAAGGCCTCTACCTGTACACAAACACAGAAAAACGCACACACACGAACTAAACATCCATGCCCTGAGTGGGATTCGAACCCACGATCCCGGTTTCCAAGCGAGCGAAGACAGTACATGCCTTAGACCGATCAGCTACCGTGACCGGCTATCGAAGATTTACAACCATATATTTTACATGATTGTCAAAGGAGATATTTGTCCATTCTATGTAAGAAGAGACTCAGGGGGCCTATATCTCTGAGAAAAGAACAAGGCCTGACTTTTATATTCCTTGAATTTTATGTTCCAGCCATCAGGCCATATCTCAAAAGCACTGAGACCTCGTTTCAGCTTTCTCAAAACAGAGCTCTCTGTGCGGTCTGCCGCATATATGTGTCATCAGCAAAGAGACCTAGATAGACAGCAGGTGTTTGGAGGGTATAGACTGTACAATGTGGGGGACAGAAGAGAGTCCTGTGGCACCTGTGTAAAAAATTATCCGCACTTTCGCCATGACACATCTTTAGGTTATCACACTGCCTTCTGGGCATGCATGCTTAGAGTTGGTACTACTGTAGTCACGTGATCGAACGGAATTGCTGGGGCTTTGGACATTTTCCATCATCCGGAATTCTAGGTAATAGAGGACACGACGTTTCGGAAACTAAACCTGTTTCCGTCTTCAGGTGAGAAAGGAAGACACCTACTCAGTTGGGCTCCTTAGAAAGAGCTAACCTCTATCATCTAAGCATCCAAGATGCTTTACGAGGTCGTCGATTTTCTAGGGACAAAGAAGTGTGGGAAGCGCTGCATAAATGGGCGCGCGACCAACCGAAAACTTTCTTCTTGGAAGGAATACGCAAGCTTGTGGACCGGTGAACCAAGTGCATCGAAAAGGAATGGGACTATATAGAAATATGACGTATTTGTTCAACCCCTACTTTTGTGTACATACGTGTAAATAGGAAAAACAAGAGTGTGGATAATTTTTACTTTCCTACGTATATCACTTGATGTAGATTTTTCACCTTCGAACGAAGCTTTTAATTATCTCTGAGAAAGGAAAGAGCCAATAAGCTTGAATACACTGATCGAAAATTGTAATGTAGATAATTTATATAGCAAGCAAATGTGCGTATTGTCAGAAGCTTTTACAGTATCCAAAAATAGAGCAGCCGTGGTTATGTTACTGTTACAATTTAAGGTTACGTGGTCCGTACATTGAAGTGTCATGCTGTGACGGTCACACAAACCAGACTGGATTGCATTAAGTAGGCCTTTTTCTTTAATGTGCCTTTGGACAACATATATTCAGAATAACTTTTTCGAATTTCCTGTTGTCAACAAAAGAGGCTAATCAGGCATCAATTTTTGGGAAATTGTTGGGTCCTTACCAGGCTTTGGTAACGTTATAAATTTTGAAGAAAGCAGTCTTCTGGGATTTGGCACCGTGTATATGTGGTGTTAACCGACGTTTCGGAGGAACGTATCGCCCCCATCTTCAGGGTAGAAGAAAAAGTATAAGAAATCTGCAAGCGACAACACCGTGAGAAACGGTAAAGCAGACATAAATTTTGTTTCCTTCCAAGGCTTTGGGAGTAGGACAGCCGAAGGCAGTGATTAAATAAATGTGTCAGATGTACCAGTGGACTTTTGCAAAACTCCTAAAGCAATAGTTTTGAATACCATCAATTCCACAAGCCTTTCGCAATTTCAATGAATATGCTAATTTATGCATGTCACAAGGTCTTACTTTTTCCCGACGGGCTGCCATCTATAGATGCGAGCAGCGCTTGGAATGTAGTCTTCACCTGTCATTCATCGTTTTCGTCACACAGATCATGCGATATGAACTGGTTTCCTGAACCATTCACAAGCACGTTGGCTTTCTCGTTCTTATGTTCGTATGTTATTCCTAAAGGGCCATGAACAGCGGTTGGTACCTTTGTTCCATCCCTTTTTAAAAGCAATTTCACAATAGGCCACAGAACATGGGATGTGACCTCACAGTTCCCTACTTTTGTTTTCCACCGTTCAAGTGCATTTCCACCGGTCATTCATCTGATAATTTTGGAGACCAAATTAAATACCTGTTAATATACTGGATCCCGGGTTACTTGTCGCACCTTCCTTAAGCTCCGCTATGTTTTAGCACACTCTCCAGACGAGGTAGATCATTATCAGGGCCAGGATTTTGATGACATGACCCTGGCAGCAGGGTACGATAGCGGTCACTCACACTTTGGCCCTTTCCAAGTTCTGTGCAAAGGAATTTGCTTAGTTATAAATATTTCTAGTCGGAATCCCTCGCTTTTTCTGACATATTGTTTGCTCAATAAATCTCCGTCTGTCTTCAGTTTCTCGCCCTTAGCCGTGCAGACAAAGATACAGTGACGAAAGGTTCTCAGTGTGAAAAGTTCAGTTCTGTGTTGCACTGGAGTGATTAATTTTATCGCGATGCCTAAAGCAAAGCCATCTAAATCGTGTCATTTAAAGTAGATTGCGGCTGAGTTTGGAGATGATACATTTTCAGCTAACTGTAACATTTTATACTGTAAGATGTGTGGCACAAAATTAACGGCAGAAAAAAAATGCCGGTACTGTACAACAATATATCGGCCGCAACAAGCATCTACGAACAGTGCAAATTTCGAACAAAAGAAATCTGTGCAAATGTTACTGCAACAATGTTCATATGAAGGCGGCAATAAGTCATCGGAGGTTTTCAAAGATCTGTTTGATGCTATGGTGTCCGAAAATATTCCGTTTTGGTCTCTGAACAATGGGGGAGACAAAAAATGGAAGTGAATTGTGGTTGTTCTATCCAAGATGAATACACCCTCGGTAAAAACTACCTTTCCAAGTGCTAAAACGATATCCTGGAAATGATTAGGAATAAAGTGCATGGGAAGGAGATTTTCGTTTCTACTGATGAGACCTGCGATACGGAGGCTCGCTATGTGGCAAATGTCATCATTGGAACCTTGGAAATTGATGGATCAGGTGAAGTGTTTCTGCTTACGAGTGAGGTGCTAGAATCCGTTAATCATTTCACAATTTGTAAACTCTTTGACAGGTCGATGTTTCTACTGGGGCCAGAGGGTATACGACTCGACATCGTCTAGCTTTTTGTGACCGATGCGGCCCCATATATTTTAAAAGCAGGCGAGTCAATAAAGTCGTTTTATATGAAATTGGTGCACGTTAGTTTTCTAGCACATGCACTGCATAGAGTGGCGGAGGAAGTGAGATCAAGATTTCCTCAAGTGGATGGTCTCGTGTCGTGGACGAAGAAGATTTTCGTCAAGGCTCCAGCTCGTAAAATACAATTTAAATGTATGGCTCCTGGTATTCCACTGCCCCCCGGAACCCGTCATCACAAGGTGTGGAACGTGGATTGATGCTACAATTTTCAGGCAGTGAGAAAACATTGTACATTCAATGAAGACGGAGGATACGAGGGCAATCGAAGTTGCTCAGGAACAGTTCTTGTGCAGCGAAATGGAAGGACAGCTGACCTTCATAAAGGCAAATTTCAATTCCTTGGCGGAAGGAATCAAATGTTCACAGGAGAAAGGAGCAACGCTAGAAGATTCGCTCGCCCTCGTGAAAAAAAAAAACGCTTGATTTCTTCTTTTTTGTTAATGTAACAAGGAATATGAGAGTTTCCACGTAGTTTTGTACGTGGGGTGCTCTTCGATTCACCGTCATTTGCCTCAGGTTGATGACTTTAAAGCCGAAGTCCTCAAGGCTGCTGAAAATCTTTTCCTCTGTAGTGTCCGGGGAAAGGCGACGGATTACTTCCTTCATAGTCTTTTCGAAAATCGGGCAGAAGTTTAGAGAGTGGTGATTATTTTACTCCCAGTAGGATTTCATGGCTGTATAATCCGCCATTTCTTTTGTTATTATATGGTTTCCATTTCATATGTTTCGGAACTCGTACTCTCCTTCCACGTTTTCTTTAAAGTTGGTTTGTAGTCGAATGAGGTTTGCGGTAGACGTCATCACTATTGGTAGCAGCCTACCCGATTTGCTTGGAGCCTCCTGCTTCGGTAGTGAGCTGTGTTCCAGTAGTCTCCGTATCCATGACATTAGTTCTGAGAGGTGCAAAGATGTTGCGAATTAACAATGTTTTTGGAGGCAGCTGTGGATGTTGGAAATGATTTAGTCGAATTCTTGTCTGTCTGCTAGGTATCATCAGAGCTAGGCCTCTTGCGTCTCTTTACTTCCCGGAAGTCGTCATCCTGGGCCGTTGATTCCAATGTGGTTTTTTACATTGGCCCACTTCGTCCTGCCTGTGCGCTCACCTTCAAGGCGGCCTTCAGTTCATTCAGTATTACCGTGTAAATGCCTAGGTAGCTCTAAGGAGCAGCTTCCCATATAGAATTTTGTAAAAGTTTGCTCTGTACTCCTTTGCATTATTCACAATAGTGGTTCCCTGAGCCACAGAGCTTTCCTCAACTTCATCGGATGTACATTCTGAAAGGTCTTCAATATCACTGAACACTTTTTGTACATGTTTCTACTACAGTTACTGCTTTTGGGTACTTGTTCGGTTTGGCATGACATTGAGATTTCAACGATAAAAGCTTCTGCGTCCACTGTTTCCGGAAACTTACTTGATCGGTCGTTAGCATGACTATCGCCTAGTTTAAGCCTATTATATTTACTGTATCTGACTTTGCCTTGTCCTATACCGCGTACATGTTCATTCTCATGGTTTTGTATGACTTCTGCTTGTTGCCTGCACAATTTTGTTATATGTATAAATTTATACATATGGATGTTGAAAAGCTGTGTGCAAATCGCGGACCGGTGTGCACCGTGGAAAATTAGGCGCAGCATGACTTTGGCATGGACGGCATAGAAAACACCCCTACAACAAATCCTCTATGTGTGTGTGTGTGTGTGTGTGTCAATGGTTGAGGACTATGCTACTAGCGGGAAAATCGCGGGTTCGATTCCCGATGAGGTCATTGGATTTCTTTACTTAAACCTTCCAGCCGCACTATGGCCCTGGGATCGACTCAGCCTTTAACAGAAATGAGTTCTGGGAGTCTTACTTCGGACCCTTGGGACAAAGGATCGCCGGGGATAAATGCTCGCATAATACCACAGTCGCGGTCTCGTGGTTAATGCGCTGTATCCTAGGGAAGAAGTCTGATTTCGAACTATGGTGTCAATATTTTCACTTAAGAGAATGTCTAGAATTTTATACGGTTGCAAAATTAGGGAATATATTAAGTAATGAAGTGCATATTTTGCATTTAAGTTTCCGGAGTGTCAAAGCTTGAACATCTGCATGTCTACATGTTTTCTTTAATTACATAACCTTATTTAGTTTATAATGAATGTCATGTAGTGTTTCATATGTATCGAATTAGGGGGTTAATGTAATTTACATCTAGCACCGATAAAAAACTACCTTGCATAAAGCAAACGTTGCAAATGTATTCATGAAGATTACATGTTACGAATTTCCAATATCTTGGCATCCGTTTGCTGTCCGGAGGAGTTATTTGAAGGCACTTTACATCCAAATTTTGACCTTTATTATGCAGTGCATCAGACACTTCTTTTTGAACAGACAGTTTAAAAAAATTGCCTTATAATATCTTCATTTTCACTCATTATAGTACATCTTAATTTTTCGTCTCTACAGTTTACAAAATTTTGACCAGTCCTTGGAGGAAATACAAGTGGAGATTTCACTCTACCAAGACTAAGTGAAGTGCCATTTCTCTACAGACCTTAAAGGCATTTAAATGTCACATATGTGTATTCCATTCTATAAAAGCAAGTGTGTGAACAAGGAATCCATTTAATTGTGTTACTAACCTAAATTTGGCAAGGGTTTATAGTTTATAGGAGCAGTTGCTGGCAGTGTAGGTCATTTTTAGTTTTTTTTTTTACATACTATGTGTGTGTGATGTTATGTTAAATGATAGAAATTCATTTTTAGATCTGTTACTTGATATATATAATAACCTATGTGTTTGCTAGGTCAATGCTTTGGTGGAACAGAAACATATGAAAAAACAACAGGAGTAAAATTTTCATTTGGTACAACACAAGGCATTCTAACACAACCTGGTACTGGCATCACAAGAGACTGCACTGCTATCTGTCGTCAGACTCCAACTTGTGCTGCATTTACTGTTGGTAAGCATGCTTTATAAGACAAATTATGTATAAAATTTCGTGCCTCAAAATGTATTCATTAATCTGGTAATGGATTGCAGATTATGAGAATTCAAGATGTCAGTCATACAACATGGACTCAACAGGCCACCGAAACAGTCTGCATGATAAAATTGGAAGCAACTATTTTGAGAAAATATGTCTTCGTGGAGGTGAGTCCAATATGTGTAATGTACAATGCCTTGCTTATATCAGACTTCGTATAAATGGAAACTGTAAACTTCTTTTAACTTGGTGCAAAAAAAGAGCATGTAATTTCTATATGACTAGCACATTCAGTATCTGTTATGTACAGTTTTTAGTGTTTGATAGGAAATAAATTAATTTACCTTCTGCCTTTTCTGAATCCATTAGATCAAATGCCCAAAACATGTGTTAATGATTTCCTCTTCCCTAAAAAAATGTGGCATATATTTGAAACCCCTTTATGAAAACTGCTTACAAAATATTTCATGTAATTTTCAGTTGTTTCACATGATACCTATTAAGTAACTCAGAAAGTGTAGTATTAGTATGGCTTCGTGATCATATGCAATATTAATGTAATCCAGCAGATCTTTAGTGACTGATGTTTAAGCACCAAACCCAACAACACTGTTTGATACCCTGTTACATGCTCAACATGGTCACGTTGCTTGATCANTCATTTTTTTTTTTTTTTTTTTTTTTTTGCGTAATGTGACTCATGGTTAGGTACCTAAGATCCAGTGTGGCCCTTCAGTGCTATGAAGTGGAAATCCTTGCTTTACACACGTGGCAAGATTGTTTACATGAAGACTCAGACCATAACTAGGCTTAAACCTGCATGACAATGGAACACTGGAAATCACAGACATACACTGATGCTGTATATAGGGTTGGAACCACTGCTTCCAGTGTTAAAGTGATCAAAAATGTCTTAAACCATTTGACGACTGTTATCACCATTAATTTTATTAAAGTAATTAATTACAATGTATATTCACTAAATTATTAATTACTAATAATTACATCTTCTAGTTACCAGACTGATCAGATTGACTTTCTGTATCTGACATATCTGTCATTGTATTCAAGTGCCCTAGGTGGTAAAAATATTAAACTATGTCAGTAATGGTGGACTATATAACCATTTCCTTCTGGACAAACTTCGTCATTCACAGCATTCTATATATATGTAATTTCTTTGTTAATGATGAATATATTGATAGTTCAATGCATGTTTTGTGTTTCAGTTTCCAACTTGAATGCCATGTGCGGAGATCGTTTATGGGCATTTGAAAGAGCCGTAGGTGCTTTCTTGGAAGGCTTTGATGACCGGGAAGAAAGAAATGTGCAAACAAAAACTGAATGTGAAAAATTGTGTCTGTTTGAAACTAGTTTCACATGCAGGTATCAATATTAAAAGCTCTCTTTTTAGATATTCAGTGTTTAGGAAATATAAATTATCATTACAAAAGTGTTCTGCAAGATACAGAGCCCTTTTCATGTGTAACTTATTATTACTTAAAATAAACTGATGGAAGTTTTTTAAATTTGTAACCATGACATAAAGAACATGTTTTATGAAGAACAAAAGCATGTATTTGATAAATTCGTGAAGTACCCTATGAAAATTTTACTAGGAGATTTCAATGCCAAAGTAGGGAGGGAAGACATTTTCAAACCAACGATTGGGAATGAGAGTTTGCATGAAATTAGTAATTATACGAGTAATGGAGTTAGAATAATAAACTTTGCCACATCAAGAAATTTTACTGTCAAAAGTACAATGTTCCCACATCCTAACATCCATAAATTTACTTGGACGTCTGATGGGAAGATACACAATCAAGTTGACCATATTTTGATAGATAGGAGACAGTATTCAAGTATACTTGATGTCCAATCATTCAGGGCAGCAGATTCTGATATTGACCACTACTTGGTGGTGGGAAAGGTTAGGGAAAGACTGGCAGTGAGGAAACAAATAATGCACAGAGTTCATATGGAGACGTTCAATCTCGAGAAATGAAATGAGGTACAAGTTAAGGAGCAGTATTTTGGACCCAAGAGGGATGAAGTGACAGAGGTTGGGGAAAACTGCACAATGAGGAACTTCATAACATGTACTCTTCTCCAAGTATAATTAGAATGATCAAGTCAAGGATGATGAGGTGGTTAGGGCATGTAGCATGAATGGGGGAGACGAGGAATGTGTATAGAATGTTGGTGGGAAAGCCAGAACGAAAGAGACTACTGGGAAGACCAAGGTGTAGGTGGGTGGACAGTGTTAAAATGGATCTTAGAGAAATAGGATTGGATGGTATGGATTGGATTGATCTGGCTCATAATAGGTACCAGTGGAGGGCTCTTGTGAACATGTTAATGAACCTTCAAGTTCTGTAAAATGCTGGGAATTTCTTGAGTAGCTGCAGAATTGGCGGCTTCTCATGAAGGGCTCAGCTCCATTACTGAGTGAGTAAGTAAGTAAGAAGGTAAAGAGCAGTATTGTGTTGAAATCTCAAATAGGTTCAGGGCCGTGGAAGACTTGGAAACTGAGGTGGATGTTAATAAAGCTGGGAAAACTATTAGAGAGAATATAAAAATGTCTGCCAAAGAGAGTCTAGGTTATTATGAACTGAAGAAGCGTAAGCCATGGTTCGATGAAGTATGCTCAAAATTATTAGATCAAAGAAAGCAGCCCAAATTGCAATGGTTACAGGATCCAGGTGAGTTAAATGGGGATAATCTGAACAATATAAGATGTGAAACCAGCAGGCATTTCAGGAACAAAAAGAGGGAATTTCTGAAAGACAAAATTGATGAGCTTGCAATGAACAGTAAGAACAAGAACATTAGAGACCTCTATAGAGGAATAAATGACTTTAAGAGGGGTGAACAACCTGGAAGTAACTTAGTGAAGGATGAGAATGGTGATATGCTTGCAGATTCCCACAACATTTTGAATAAATGGAAGAACTACTTCTCTCAGTTACTGAATGTACATAAGATCAGTGATGTTAGGCAGAGAGAGATATATATACAGCTGAGCAGTTAGTACCTGATCCTAGCCCTTTTGAGTATGAATTTGCTACTGCAAATATGAAAAGGTATAAATCGCCAGGTAGTGATGAAATTCCAGCAGAACTTGTTCAAACAGGAAGCGAAATATTATGTCCTAAGATCCATAAGCTAATTACTACTACTCGTATTTGGCATAAGGAAATATTTCCTGATCAGTGAAAGGAGTATATTATTGTACAAGTTCATGAGAAGGGTGATAAAATTGACTGTAGTAATTATCAGGGGATATAACTGCTGTCAATTTCATACAAAATTTTATCCAATATTCTTCTCTCAAGGTTAAGTCCATACATAGATGAAATTATTTGGGATCATAAATGTTGGATTCAATGTAACAGATCAACTACAGATCAGATCTTTTGCATTCATCAGATATTGGAGAAAGGCTGGGAGTACAATGAGATAGTACATCAGCTATTTGTAGACTTCAAGAAAGCCTATGCTTCAGTTAGGGGGAAAGTATTGTACAGTATTCTGATAGAGTTTGGGATACCAATGAAACTAGTTAAGCTGATTAAAATGTATTTAAACGAAACTTATAGTAAAGTCCTTATAGGTAAACATTTTCTTGATAAATTTCCTATCCAGAATGGTCTAAGACAAGTAGATGCTTTATCACCACTTCTTTTCACCTGTGCTTTAGAATATGCCATTAGGAAGGTCCAGGAAAACCAGGTGGAACTGAAATTAACGGGACACATCAGCTGTTGGTCTATGCTAATGATGTGAATCTACTGGGTGATAATATAGATACCATAAAGAAACTCACACAAACTTTAATTAACACAAGTAAGGATCTTGGTCTAGAAGTAAACAGAGAGAAAACTAAGTATATGTTGCTGTCTTGTCACCAGAATGCAGGGCAAAATCATGGCCTAATGATAGAAAACATGTTTTGAAAATGTGGCGTAGTTCAGATATTTGGGAACGATGATAAATTAAAACCTGATTCAGGAGGAAATTAAGAGGAGATTGAACTTGGGTAATGCTTTCTACCATTCAGTCCAGAACTGTTTGTCTTCTCGTCTGCTGCTCAGAAACATAAAAATTAGAATATACAAAACTATAATTTTGCCGGTGGTTCTGTATGGGTGTGAAACTTGGTCTTTTATGTTGTGCGTTCAAGTTCTAAGGTCTCTGATTTTTTTTCTCACACAATAATCATACAAAAAAATTTGAAACTTCTGTCACTTTTCAAGGTAATCTCCCTGCAGCTGTACACATTTTTCACAACATCGACGCCATGATTCCATGGCCGCTGTGAACGCTTCTGTAGGAGTCTGTTTTGACCACTGGAAAATTGCTGATGCAATAGCGGATTGAAAAACGGCATCCATGTCTCATCCATTGTCACAGTTGATGAAAAGAAAATCTCATTCATGCTTTCATCACGTGTCAACACGCCTGGCAAATTACCATGTGTGCAGACTTGTGGTCATCCGCCAGAATTCGCGCCACCCACCTGGAGGACACTTTCTGCATTCACAGGTCTTCATGCAGGATTTTGTGAACAGATCCCACGGAAATGCCAACTTTGGAGGCGATGTTTTCCACACTCAATCGGCGATCCTCCAAAACAACTTTCTCAACTCGCTCAACCATGTTGTCAGACCGGCTGGTGCGAGGCCGAGATTGTTTTGGTTCGTTGTCACACGACGTTCGGCCTTCTTTGAACTGTCGCACCCATGAACGCACATTTTTCACATTCATGACACCATCGTCACATGTCTCACTCAGCTGGCGATGAATTTCAATGGGTGTCGCACCACGCAAGTGGAGAAAACGAATGATTACTGGCTGTTCTTGTAATGAAACGTCGCCATTTTAAGTATCAAAGCACTCCTCACTCTCGCCACTACCACTAGAGTTCTGTGTGCCATAGAGTGTTGACATCTCTGTCAGGCATTCACAAAGAGTGCACACATATTTTAAACTAAACCGCATGTGTCTATCTGCTCCAAGTCCTGAGAAAAAAAATCAGAGACCTTAGAACTTGAAGGCCCCTCGTACATTAGGGGAGGAACATAGACTGAGGGTGTTTGAGAACAGGGTGTTGAGGAGAATATTTGGACTGAAGAGGGATGAAGTGACAGGAGGTTGGAGAAAATTACATAATGAGGAGCTTCATAACTTGTACTCTTCTCCAATTATAATTAGAATGATCAAGTCAAGGAGGGTGAGGTGGGCAGGGCATGTAGCACGAATGGGGGAGACAAGGAATGCATATAGGATATTGGTGGGAAAGCCAGAAGGAAAGAGACCACTGGGAAGATCAAGGCGTAGATGGGTGGACAATATTAAAATAGATCTTAGAGAGATAGGAAAAGGGTGGTATGGGTTGGGTTGATCTGGCTCATGATAGGGACCAGTGGAGGGCTCTTGTGAACACAGTAATGAACCTTCGAGTGCCCTAAAATGTTGGGAAATTCTTGAGTAGCTGTGGAATTGGCGGCTCCTCAAGACGGGTTCAGCTCCATAAGTAAGTAAGTAAGTAACATATTTCCACCAATTTATGAATTCATGTAAAATTACTTTCTATTGGGTAGATTGACTTAGTTGGTACTATGGCAAATTTAAGAGCAATATTAAGAATGGAGGATGTCATGCTAATGTAATCTACTTGATGATAACTTGGAAATAAGTTACTACACGGGTATTTCATATTGTCCATTTACTTGGAATAACAGGAAATTCAGTGAGCACTCATAAACTGTTTCATCCAGTGAAGGATTACCTTTCCAGTAAAACTAGAGCAGTTGAGCCTTCTACCAACCCCCATATCTCGATGATGTTCGGTCAAAAGAAAAGCTTATCTCTCTCTCTCTCTGACAAGCTTTATGATTTGTGACATATTTTTATTGTCATAACTTACATGGCTATCCTCATACATTGTTCCCTATGAATTTCAAATAATTCTTATTAAAGCCCAGGTCATTCAATCTGACTACAGAGTGAATATTATGAATATGTGAAAATGAAACCTGTTCTGAATTCTATCAGTCTAAAGCTAAAAGAATAAAAATATATGATTTCCTATTTGTACATATATAAATACTCGTTTATGGCCAAATGGAACGTGAAATATTGACAATCCTTAGTAAAATTCACTACTAAAATTTATTTATTATTGAACAATCCTTTCCATAACCTTGGATGGAAATTCAGATGTGTCTTCTGAAGAATTACGCTATATATTAATGTAACTAGATGACTACTAATACTGTGATTTGATTTCTAAACAAAATGAAACCCATAGAGATACTTCCAAATGCAAACAATGAATCAGAATTCTTGCTTTATTTGCTGATTAACATAAATCTGAAATATTTTGTTTAAAAATGTATCTAATCAAAAATTCTTTCATGTTAACTTTGTAGAAATATAAGAGGTAAACATTTTATTTTAGACACATTTATAATTATTATAAGATATTTTTGGTAAAGTAGATAGCAAGGTAAGATGTGAGCTTATTGAGGGCACGTGATATCAATAATTTCTGAACAACTGCAGTGAGATACACTTTCTCATCCCAGGTAAATGAATATGAGGAAAATTTGGAGGTTCAGATTAGCATGCCTTTGTAAAATTATAGCTTAATTTAACTTAACAATTTAACTTTTGCACATTTTTAATATTATTATATTGCTACTGAACACAAAGTCCCTGTTACCTTCTTTCCTCGCTTGACCACTGTGTTTTTAATTCCATGAAGGAATATCATTGTATCCATTGTCAAACACTGAAATTCATAAATAATATATAATAATAGAAATTAGTTGGTTAGAGTACCTCCAGACCTGAAGGATATTACTTAAATGCCCATGAAAAACTGAAATATCAGTAATGGTTTTATGAGAAAGGATAAATTACAAACAAGTTCTAATATTCTTCCATTTTGTTACATATACCACTACAACTTTTGATCTGTACAATCATCTTTAAGTGGTTTACATAAATGTGTAACTATCATTATTGAACTGTATTTGACAAAAAGGGTCTATATTAGTAAAATGTATAATTTAAATTTGTTTATGTATCATAAAAGAATCTTACAATACATTAAAAAATTTTAAATCAAAGTTGGGTAAATTGAATAAAATTAGTAAAGTAGGTGTAGTTGGGAAGTTTTGGTGCTCATGTCGTGACTTTTCATCAGTGTAATATATGTCTTTTGGGATGTGTGGAAATTGGCCAGCCTAAGTAGTTTTGTGTATTCCAGGCATAAAATGTAGCAGTGGATTTGAAAACTTTTTAGTGACTGGGTACATATTGATTACACAGGATGTTATGTAGTTTTATAAAGATTTTCTTCTTACATGTGTGTAGCTTTAGACTACTGTAGCAGTGTAAAACTACACCTTAAGAACACAAGTTATGCAAGACAGGCACAATATATGCACTAATATCAGATAGTTGCAGTAACCAGCAGTCCATACTGAAGCAGAACACAAACACACCCATAAAAAGAAACCTTCACAAACTACATTACATGCTGTGTATTCAATGTATATCCAGTAACCAAAAATTCTACAAAGCCACTGCTACATTTTATGCCTGCAATACACAATACACAAAACTGAACAATCACCACGCATCCCCAAAGACTAATATTACACCAGCAAACGGGAACAACAAAGTTCACCATGACATGCACACCTAATCATCCAGGCGACATCTATTTTACTAATTTTATTCAAATTACCAACATTAATTGTTACCTCTATAACATATTGTAAGAAATTCAAATGAAAATACATACATTTTGCAAAGTTGTACAAATGTGGATCCATTTTAGTCAAAAGCTATTCAATAATGGAGGTATACATTTATGTAAACCACTTGAAGATGACTGTATAGACTGAATCATGAATTGTATGTGTAAATGTAATATTAACACATTAATATCAGTTTATTTATTGACTGTTGTGTTGTCGGCCACACAAGTACCTCTAATAATATATACAACAGGATGCAAATACTAAAGATGAATATATGGAATCTCATCCTAGAAGATGGTAATCTCCATAATCAACAAAAATTTGAAACAGTAAAGTATGTGAGATACAGCTGAGATGCATATTAATTTCTCTGTCTCAGGTCAGCAGAATTTGATGAATCAATAAATATATGTCGATTGAGTCGAGAAGACCGGCGAAGTCAGCCAGCTGCTTTCCGTCGTCAACCGGGAAGTACTGTAGACTATTTAGAAAACCAGTGTGTTAGATGTAAGTAGGTGATGTAACACTGAGATATAAACATGTTTGTGTTTGAAATGTTATACTGTAGCATCATATTGTGCAAGATAAATTTTATTATTACTCAGTTGACATAATCCTGTTACAGAACCACCCTACGTCTTGCATATACTACATATTTTGGCCTATAATGGTCATCATCAGGTACATAGCCTTTACGACCACCCTTCCTTCTATATACTACACCTCCGTACACTTGCCAGTGTTTGAAAATAAACTTTTCATCATCATCATCATCAGTAATCTGTCAGACGACAGGTCCACAGTCTCTTCCAAAACAATTCCTCCACTTAATGTGATCTAGAGCTTTCTCCTTCAAATGACAGTATCCTTTTCTGTCCCCAAGGTCATCCAGCATCTTCTTATGTCTTCTTCCTCGTCTTCTTGTCACTTCTATCCGCCCCTCTGTCTTTCCTTCAATAACTTCTTCTAGAAGGCAGTTTCTGCGTAAAACATGATCAATCCAATTAGCCTTCCGTTTTCTTATTTCATGTAGGATATTCCTCTGCTCACTGACTCTAATTAACACTTCTTCATTTCTCACATAATCGGTCCAACTGATCTTCTCCATTCTTCTCCAACACCACATTTCGAAACTTTCCAGATGTTTCTGATCTACTGCCCTAAGTGTCCATGTTTCAGCCCCATACAGAGCTATGCTCCAAATGTAGCATTTCACTAGTTTCTTCCTCAAATTTAAGTCCAATTTGCTGGTAAAAAGATTCTTCTTCTTGCTAAATGCAGCTTTTGCCATGGCAATCCTGGATTTAATTTCACTAGTACACCTTCCATCATCTGTTAACAAGCTACCCAAATATTTAAAACATTTCACATTCTCCAGTTGTTTTTGGTCTATCTTTATTGTGACTGGGGTTGGTTGTCTCGAAATTTTCATTACTTTTGTTTTCTCCACATTCATTTCCATGCCATAGCACCTTCCAATTTCAATTAGTCTATCAATCATGCCCTGTAGCACAGTTTCTTCCTTAGCCATTAACACAAGGTCATCTGCATATTTCACAGTTTGAATAATTTGCCCTCCTAATTTGAAGTCACCGAGCCCATCCAGAGCTTCCTTGGTAAGGCATTCGCTGTACAAGTTGAACAGAATTGGTGATAAACAGCATCCTTGTCGAACTCCTCTTCCAATCTGCACACTTCTTGTTTCCCCACTGTCCAGTCGTACTCTAACTTTCTGATCCATGTACAATTTGCTGATCAATCTTCTTTCACGCCAATTGATACCTGTTTCCTTTAGGATCTGCATTAATTTTGTCCAGTTTACACGGTCAAATGCCTTCTGCCAGTCTATGAAGCAAACTTTTATATTTGATTATTATTTACACGGTCAAATGCCTTCTGCCAGTCTATGAAGCAAACTTTTATATTTGATTATTATCAGTCTTGAAGTATAAAAATATGAATAGGTGCTGAATGATTAAATTAGCAGCAATAAATATTATTTATTGAATGTTGCAGAAATAATGTATTTTGTATGAAAATACTCTGTTGCACATGATCAGTATAAATCTGAAAATTTTGCTTTTAAATAACATCACATCCAAAAATATTCTGCCACATTTGTATTTGTTATGTTAGACATTGATTTTTGTGTGTTCAGTTTATTTGTTATTTTCTTCAGTAGTGCAATAATTTGTGTTGTGAAAGCAACAGTATTTTTGTGAAAAATCATCTTCTTGGAATGCAGGAATCAGGAGTAGTTGATGTAATATGCACCAGATTTCTGTCAGCCCATGGTCACTAAATTTTTTAAACCTCAATCCACTCTGTTAAATTTTTGGATTACACTTTAAGACTATGCATGTAATGCACTTGTAACAACTCACACTTTGATGATATACATGAATACTTTAAAAAATTATTAGTATTTGCTCCAAAGTGAGAACTTGGACTCATATTCTTCACTGGAAACAACATGTAAATATTCAGATTAATGAAATGGTCTTCATATGATATATATATATATATTGTGGCGTGTAGACCCATTGCTAGGCAGCAACCATGAAATAAGTAGCTATACAACAGCCGTTGCTAGATAATGGCTCTATAAACAATGGCTGTTGCTATGTACTGGCTGCAACAGTAACATGCAACAATGGAGTAACTGTGAATCAGTGTTCTTTACGCAGTCCATATGATAGCTACATGATGCAACAATAGAGAAACTGTTGTGAGAGATGTTTTCTATGCTGCCCATACCAAGGCTGTGATTGTGAGAAAATCTTGAGACAGGAGTTAGTTGTGAGACATTCACAGAACATGGAAGCTGAGGAAGTTATGGCACTGGGAGCCGTTACTAGGCAACAATTAGTGAAGACACAGAAGACTGAGAAGACTTCACACATGCTATAGTGAACTACAGTGTGTGTAAATTAGCATTAGCGCTATAGTTACTTGTAGTTAAGCGGCCTCCGTAGTCTAGAGGTAACGTTCCCACCTCATGACTCGTGGTACGCGGGTTCAAAAACCTGGCGGAGGTCGTCGAATTTTTAAGGGCGGAATAATTCAGGGAACAAGTCCTCCGGGAGGGACTTTAAGCTGTGTGTCCCGTGTCGTAGCTTTACGGCAGGTAAAAGAACCTCATATCTCCAAAGGAGGTCACTGAGCCAAATTGAAGGATGTTTCCCGCCCAACAATAGTCTCTAATGCCTCTGATAGATGGGGGAAGCATTATAGACACCATCAAGCCAGTGAGGCCGAACTCGCTGGCTCGGTGGGACTGATGGTTTGCACCAATATCGGTAGGGGATAGAGACTGGTAGAATATCATAGAGGGAAGCAAAATGGACCAATACTGGTCTAAGTGCATGGGGAAACCCACCCTCTCCAATAACTAACTAACTAACTACTTGTAGTTACGATCTATAAGTATGCAATAAATAAAACTACGAATTCGAACCCCATCTATAGCCACTCAGACACATGATAGTATACATGTATATATGCTAATAGCATATCTTTGCCATGTGTAACATTCACCAAGCTAAAGTAGCAGGTTTGACTCAATGCATCTTCGCAGTATCCTCAACTGCCAGCATGTTCTCTTATGCTCCCTCCTCCATTTTCCACATGAAATGTCTAACTGAAAATGTCATTTGTGACAGCTTGGTCCTCTGTCTGTTGTAGCTCTGCCAGACTGTCGTTACAATGTAAGAGAAGGGACTGCAGTTATATCAATGGATGAACTTCAGTTTGCAGCAAGTCAAGGAGAATGTGAAGCTTTGTGT
Source organism: Cryptotermes secundus (assembly GCF_002891405.2). Lineage (NCBI taxonomy): Eukaryota > Metazoa > Arthropoda > Insecta > Blattodea > Kalotermitidae > Cryptotermes > Cryptotermes secundus. The sequence goes on along the minus strand of NW_019725837.1, from coordinate 348,388 downwards.
GATCAGGTAAACAGTAAATATTTTTATGAAATGTGCAAAACAAGTATGATGGAATTTGTTATTGTATTTATAAAATTGCTAGTAATTCTCAGTATGGTGGGTACTCAAAACCTATGGTTGAGATGTATAACTGATAACTAGATTGTCCACACCCTGATGATTATATACATTAGGGTGTGACAATAAAGTTTAAATAACCATACACATATGGCAATATTTATTTTCTTTTGAAGTCATTATCATGGAGATATGAAAACATGAAGAGCAATTCGTCAGTCGCATTATCATTAGCATTATCTGAGCTGAAGGTTTAAAGATTTTCTTAAATGTCTTCTACTCACAGCAGACTGCTAATTAAGGGCTGCCCTATAAGAGCAGAAGGCCATGCACTATTTTCTATACACCCACAAGCACACCTCACACACATGTACCACTTAACATGTTCCATTCACATGCCACTCCTAATTCTCTGCATGTGCATGTGTGTGAGTGTAGGTACACTGATATGTACTAAATTTGAGTAACAGATTTAACATAGGAACCAATTTAAATACACTTATATGCTACATTATGGATTGTTCTAATTTCTCTGATCTGAATACACAACTTATTTATGTATGACTGACTGGAATACAAAACTTTTTGACGCTATGTACATAAGCAGTTATTTTGAATCTGCCACTCTATTTAACTGTAAGCCATGTCATGATAGTGGCACATAAAACTGTACATGATTCTGTAACTGTTCATTCAGTCAATGAAATGAAACATTCACTTCACTTCACTCATAATAAAAATAACCCTAGGATCTGTACCATCTACACTTCCTATATCTGTGACATTACACTGGTTGCACAGGTCTCATCTCATGCTGTCACACATCTAACTTATGTGTACTCAAAGCAAGGAAAAATGTCATTTCATTTGGGTTCATGTAAATCGTATTTTCTCTTTGTTCTTCGACGCTGTAAACAGAGTCATTAATCCATACTGCCTTCCTGTTTCACTTTTTGACAAGAAGCCATCTTCCCAGACATATCATTTAAAGTTTCTTTTTTATATCTAAGCCCCCCACATTAATACCATAGTTGAGTTTTTAGAAATTGTGAGCATTCAGTGCCAACTGAAACGCAGTGGGTGTCTCATTTTACACAAAAAAAAAAAAAAAACAAAAACAAAAAAAACATGCCTATATGGTTGTGTTTTCCTACATCATCAGCCTAGCTAGGCCAGAAGAAGTCAGGCAAAAGGGAAACCAGTATAGCAAGGCAGGAAATTTACTGCATGGTGCAGTGCACAACAAATTATGTGCAAGTATATATCTCAGTGGTTAAAACATGGTGGGAAGGTGGAGGCTAGGTTGCCCACAGATTCTGGAATGCCAACATCCTCATAGACAAAGGTATGAGAGAAGGTGGATTAATGGGACCTTTACAGCCATAAATAGGTTCTGAAGCAATATAGCTCCTGCAAACATTTATGGGGAAACAGTGGTTGCTAGGTAGAAATCATCTGTTATGGCAAATTAGCTGAAAAGTACCCTCATTTTATATTGTGACATGATGCCCAAAGTCAGAATTTTGCTGAGGCATCTATTGCTATGCAATGGTTTGATAAACCACATTTCTGCAACAAGAAAGTATGCACACAACAGTAGAGGGACTGTTGGAAGGGATGTTTCCTAGACTGCCCATAACAAAACTAAGTAAAGAGAGACAGCAGTACTCAAAAAGACCCTGTATGGAGGTAGGTACAGATGCCTACACTGTAGCCCTGCAAGTCATAGGTGGTGACGAAAAGGGAATCCAGTGCCTGGGGTAAATAAATATGGGGAACTGGCCCTCCAAGTTGAGGGAATCTCAAATTTGAGACAGTAAAATATGGTCATGAGTCCCGCATGACTCGGACCTGAGAATGGCTGCACTGACGAGGGTCAGCAGCAATTGTAAATGACAGACCCATCCTTTCGTGAGAGAGGATATTACATAACGACTATAATTGCAAGTGTTCAGTTGGCCAAAGGAAATACTGATCGTGGGTCTCAAGGGGCTTGGTGCCAAGATGAACTGATTGGAGGTAAACCGTCAGTCATAAAGTAACTCTGACTCTCTGACCCAAAACAAGAGCCATCAAGCAGGGAAACATTAGGAAGAGTCCCTGCTATCAGAGGCCATCACCAAACAATGAGTACATGGAGATACAGCAAACTAGGAAGACCTGAAATATGTTGTAGTTGTTTACAGATTGTGAAGAATAATAGAAGTGTTATAATTATCTGTTGTTAAGAGCAGTAAGTGTCCAGTAAATTCAGTTATCAGTCTCAGTCCTGTGTCTAAGTCACTAACTCATGTTAATATGTACAGTGGTAATCAATTTACAGTTCTGAAGGTTCATGTCAATGTAATGAAGTCCTTTTTATAAGCCATACTCTTTCTACTGCAGTTCTAATACAGATTGGAAGAATAGGTTCAAATAAACACAAGATAGGCTAGAAACTACATTCACTGGTGTGAGATGTTGAACTAAATATTCTGAATGGATACCCCAGAAAATAAATTATGTTTTGGTTTCTATTATAAATAATGAAACCAAGCTTATTTTTATTGTTAAACATACAAGAAGCAACAAAACAGCTCAAGAGAAAATCAAGATGTTTCTTTGCAATGAACTGTTATATGAGATGCCTGGAATCCTTTCTTCCATTTCTTCTGGCAGGGTTCGTATGAGGATGAGTCAGAAAGTATCTACAGTGACTTGTTTTATTAAATAATACAATTACAATGAGTATGTACAGTAGCATAATTTTTCTATATAGTCCTCATTCTTTTGAAAAAAATTAGTGCAGAAACTTCTGTATGTCCTCGGAACAAAAAATATTTTTAGTTGAGTCACAAGCAGTGTAGACACCACTTCTTTAGATATTGAACACTGGCCTCTCAAAGCATCAGATTGACTGGAAAAAACAGGTGACAGAAGAAATCAGATCCAGGACTACATGATGGATGCTTCAACACCTCAAAGTTCTGTTTGAAGATGCTTTCAGTGTTGTTGGCAGCAGTGTGTAAATGGGCATTAATGTGCAGTATTGCAACACATTTTGACAACAGTCCTTATTATTTTGGTTTGAATAGTTGGTTTCAACTGGTTCTGAAGCATTTCACAATAATGTACAGTATGCGCCAAACTATACAGTACTGAAATGAAAAGACATCCTGTTCATACCACTGTCTGTTCATGTGAAGGCCCCTTGCATGACAAAACCTTCTCAAATCCTGAAGAAATGGTCCAATCACCACGTCCCTGTAACATTCTTGGGTGATGGTAAGAGTATTGCCTTCCTCATCCTCAATGAAATATGGGTCTAGTATACCGTCTCATGAGACAGCACACCATATCATCACATGTGTACTATGTAGCGGTTTCTGGACGATAACATCCGGCCGCTCAAAACCAAGAATGCGAGTTTTCTGGCGACCGAGCGAGCATTGACCCACTAGTCTCAGGGCTGAGCTGCTGAGTGTTCAGGGCATTGCACTTGTGTTCTCCTGCAAGTTCTTTTATTATCCATGTTGCACAGATAAGTATGGGATGACTCCATGAAGAGAAAAATACTGATGTGCAAATGATACACTACTTTACTTGTAGTCACCCATCGATTTTCCAGAATCATGGCACAGACCCATTCAGTGTTTTCCTCTGTAGTAAATGGGAATTGGCATTCAATTGTTCTTCGTCAGTGACACTTGTGTGACTGTTTTTGAACGTGGTCATCCATTCATACTCACTTGACTATTGTAAAGCATTGTTTCTATATTGTGCCCAAAGTCTGTGACAGATTTCTGAACCTGGTACAACTTCACCTCACAGAAATCATATCACTGCTCATATTTGGTGCATATGGAAAGCAGAGTGGCCATGTTAGCTCTTCTTTGATGGCACTTTCCAGTCAGTGTTGAAAGCTATTTCACATTCACATAGGAAGTTTATTATTCTGCCTGATTGCAAAATAAGCAGTGCAGCCAAACACAACAAGTTTAAAATAAATTACTACAAAACTTTCTGACTCACTTACATAGTTCAGTAATATAAATCTAGCTCTGAGTGTTTATAATTACTTTCTAACCACATTTTTTTTTTTATATAAACATTCTTCATATGGTTCTAAATTTGTGTTCCTTCTTTCCCAAGACAGTGCATCAGGTTGTAAATTTGTAAATTTCGAAGTAATACCCAGATATATTGGCCGATTAGTGTCACTGTACGATAACAATGCATGCATGCTCTGATAGGATACTGACTGGACGCAGACTTTGGACTGATAATTGGATTTCTTGGACACTTATGACTGGTAACTACATGAGATCATAACAGCTTCTCTAATTTACACACAGTATAAATCACAAAACCACAGCACGCAAAATGTTTCTTTGTTATTCTATCATCACTAATCATTGCTAGATAGTGACTGCTAATAATGGAGATTCCTCACAGCCAAACACAAACAGCCATTGTTCACGTGTGACTCGTGATGACAGACAGATTCTGAAGGGTAAATTGCTGCTGGCACAGACATTCTTGGTTCTGAGTCCCAGAGAACTTATGACCATATTGTAACAGATTTGATCAGCACATTGCCAGCAACAGCTCTGTAAAAACACTCCAACATGCAACAATAGATGAGGCTGTTTTCTGTCATCTGCACCGAGCAGCAGTGGAAAAATAAGGTTATTCAAACTGTTTCTAAGCAGTGGCTTGGTAAACACACTTCCGCCTAAGCATTATTGTCAGCAACACTAGAGATGGTGTTTTCCATGGAGTCTGTGCAAAATTAAGAGAAGTGAATGCAGTGGCAGAATTAGTTCAAGAGCAGTTATGAGTCAGTCATAAGCTGGAGGAGTGAGTCCAGAAGGATTTTTAGTTCCAAGTGACTGAAGATGAAATAGCAAGAAGACTTTATAGTGATTTGAAGTGCTGGTTCCTGTGTTGAGAACCGTTGCCAGGAGATGACAAGTGAAGACTGGGAATCCTAGTGCTTATGCAGTAGTGGTTAGAAAATGTGCAGATCAGTGCTACTGCTGTATTTAAGAGTGATTAAGAGAATTTGTAACCAAGGTGCTAATAAATCCCATTGTCCAAACTAGAACCCTTTGTTTTTGTCACACATATCACCCTACACGTGACAGTATTGTACTATCTCATGACTTTGGGAGTTGTGGAAATCTTGACTTCTGCATGACTGACTGACTGGGTCAGGTTGGGTCAGGTAATTTGCTGCTGGTCCTCGCTAGCACAGTCTTTTTTGTTTCTGAGTCCTGTGGGAGTCATGACCATATTTTACTGCCTCAGATGTTCCTTGTTACATAGCCTTGGCATGGACCGCATAGAAAATACCACATCCTTAATTGTAGCATCAACATCTGTTGCCACAGAAACATGATTACCATTCCACTGCCTAACAATGACTACCTCCTTCCACTATTCTGGAATTCAACCATCATGTCACGTTTTGAATTACTGAAATATTTCTGATGCATTGACCTGAATCATGATCAACCTAAAAGGGTCTTGATTTTGTTAGTTGTAGAGGAAAGTATTATTCACTTATGCATTTTAGTCTGAGATTTTAGCATGGCCTAAAAGTGTCAGTATGTGTGTAGGACATCCACTCATGTGATATGAGTACAATGAATAAAATATTCATTTGAACTTTATCATTCCAGTTCCTTACATAAATACTATTACATTTTAAAAATTGGCCCTGATATTGTCTTGATGTGGTCATGATATGAAGGTATTCCTACAATGTTAGACCCCTAAGTAGAGCTACTCCCATATACTGGACATGGTCAATTGAGACAGGGCATGAACCTACTGAAGGTTCTTTCAGTCTCTAATAGGCATGTTGTGTGTGAACACTGGCCACACACCTCACTTGCACACATCCATACTTGATGTGATGGAATTGAAATGCAATCAAAATAGTCTGTGGCATTGCAGAAACTGAGCTTTATTGATACTAAAGAAAATGGTAACTGCTTTCAGGCAAGAGGATTCACTTGTCGTGCATTCACATATGCTATGGAAGAAAAACGATGCTATCTGAGTGGTGATGATTCCATTTCACTTAGTAGTGCACCGTTAATAGCCAAACGGGATGCAGTCTATGCCGAGAAGCAATGCAGCATTAGTAAGTGCACAGCATATAATGAAACAGATTCTCAGCCTCAGTTTTTGCTAATTGAAATCTATGGGAACTCATAAAGAATTCTTGTTATAAGAAATTTAGATTAACTGAACTGGTGTGAGGCAATTGTAATGAAATATCATTTTGAAATAAACCTTTGTTCTCTACTTGATATATTTCAAAGGACATTGATTCAGTATCTAGTTGTATCAAATTTTAATGAATGGCATTTGCAGATAATATATCAGGTGGCGCTTCTATTCTGACTCGGCACTGGACTTAACTCAGATTTTATTTTGACTGATAATTATGTAACAGAAACCTTCTGTCCAAAAGCCGATTGCTGTCATTTTACTATACCGTATATGTTGAATGAATTTATATGTGTAAGGGTTGGGCCTTCTTGGCCCTTGCACAGCGACCACAGTGATCTGTTGTGTCTATACACTACATGTTACAACACACATACAAACAGTAGAATATGTTTTATTACAAACTATTAATAATCACTGCATGTCATGCAGTCATTGTCATGAAAATTGAGATATTTACAACTTCCAACATCACACAGACATCCATACATATTATATTATGTAACTGATTGCACCAATTACTCTAGGCCAGTGTGAAGATGGACTCTTCACATTTGAGAAGGTGACTGGTCACTTTCTACGTAGTGCTCAGCAAGTTGGACTGGCAATGGCTGCTTCACCTGGAGTAACACTGGAGTGTGGAGCGCGATGCCTTGAAGCAGGATCAGATTGTCCTGCCTTCACTCTAGATTACAATTCAATGAAATGTTTTAAGCTGGATCGTAATACGCAGGGCCGTGGCAGTGAACTTTCTGCCAGGGAAGGCCAAAGTTACTTTGAGAAAATTTGCCTTAGAGGTAGGTTACTATTTGACTGGTTTTATTTATGTCTGTACCCGAATAGACCATGCTTAAAACTACAATTGTTTCTTTTGCATATGCTCCATCTTCACTTCCCTAGACAGTTGCGCTTGTCATAATTTTACATGTTTCAAATGCCCACACAGGATGCTCAGTTTTTAAATAAGATCAACTCAGTGGATGACAAATTGGCGAAATGAACAAATATTTCATGCTTCGGGTGACAGAATACAGTAACATACCCCTTAAGGTTACTTTGGATAGCTGTGGAATTTAAACTGAAGATAATCTTAAATGGAAGAATTTTATATATGATATAAATTCTGTCCTAAGTGCAACAATTTATTGTAGGTCTTTCGTTTCGCTTTCTTCTGTGCTACGTGTTTTGGCCGCAAACGGCCATCATCAGCTGTATACACTCACATAGCTGTTACACTGCACCCAGTTTAAAATTAAAAACACACAGGTCTTTCCAATTGGCTAACAGGATCTACTTCGCAGATATTTGTCTGATTCGTACATCATCTTTGTCACCCACACATGTCAATTTTGACACTCATGAACTGGCACTTTTAAAATCTTCAGTTCCAATTTTAGAAAATTCCTTTAAAATTTTTTCCAAATTTTAAAATTTAAAATTTAAAATTCTCAGGGTTACTCACCCCATGTCTATAGTGCTGCAGCGGCTACTTCTTGTTTTCAACACTGTAATATCTGTAATATACACATATTTGTATTACTATCTTATGTACGTTATGTTTTCTTATGTGTTTATACTGTTATTTGTACTTACTCTGTGTAGGCTCCCTGTGTGCATGCCGCTGCTTATCTTTACTACATGTGCTGTCTGATGTATTGTGTGCTGTGTTTTATGTTGGTGAGTGTAGGAGGGGGTTGGGTAGTGGGGAGAGGGAGGTACCGTTAGTCTGTATAGATTTCATGTATCGTTTGAAATATGGGATTGTGTGTTTCTATTTGTGTGTCGTTCATGTGTAGGCCCTTCTTACTTATTTTATATATATGGTATTTCTCTAATGTATTCAAATGTCTACCCTTCTTTCCCGTTGTTACAACTTCCATTACATCTGTTATTGTTCCATATGCATGTCCCATATTTAGTCGTATGTGATTTGAGTACCTGGAATTGCTATTATTATTTCTAATATCATGTATATGTTCTTTATATCTGGTGTAAAATATTCGGCCTGTCTGCCCAATGTATTTCAATGGGCAATCTGCACATTTCATTTGGTATATGCCACTTTTATTGTATTTATTTAAATGTGGTTTTTGTTTGAGTATATTTTCTATTGTGTTTCATGCGCGGAATGCTGCTTTTATCTGTGTGGCATTGAAAAGTTTTGTGATTTTTCTTACTTCTTTTGTACTATATGTAAATATAGTACATGTAGTGTAGAAGAAAGCAAAATGAAAGACCTAAAATAAATTGTTGCAGTTAGGAGGGAATTTATATCATATATCATATAGAGTGTAACAAGATGCTTAAATATAATATTGAAAGAATTTTACACTGAAATTTGTGACTTGCGAACATTAAATGAATAAAACCCATAAATTTAGGAATATGTAATTGGGGTTCTTTTATATATTGTAACGTGTTTCGTTACCGAAGACGCCGTTCGGATTGTTAATTGGTTTATTCAACAACCTGCAAGTAACGGCTACAGTTAATTATAACAATGTTGCGGTGTTTTACACTTTATAACCCTATTCGCAATAATCAATTCACTCTATTGTCAGTAGTCAACACGTTTTCACAGTACAGGAGCTATATAAGTCCCTCTGTATCACACTCCCAATTAATTCTCAGTTACACACACGTCCGGTACTTCTTTCCGCAATGGCTGCTATATTTCAACTCGACTTGCAGGCTGCTGCCTGGAGAACTGTTGATAATCCACTTGCTCGACTGCTACTTAACTCGGCGACTGCTACGTTACAACTGACTCCGCAGGCAGCGCAGCTCTCTTATATAGGGGCTGTGTGGGCCTGTTACGTAGCAAAGCTGTTACCTCACGCCGTCTTACGTCACCGCGCGGAGGGGGAGGGGAGCGCTGACTCATCCGCCACGTCACTGTGGCCTGAGTTGCCACGTTGCTGCTGGGTAGGGAGGGGTTCTCCGTTGTGCAGCATGTCACAATATATTGAATTGAGAGACAAAATGTATATCTGACTCACTCTCTCTGCATATTGGAACATAAAATTATTAATATTCATAAAACATAATAAAAGTATTCAAAATTTCTGATCATCTACAAAATAAGAAGGACACAATTAGTTTCCCCCAAACTAGAAACAGACCAGACTAAATATGAAAGAAAATTATAAAAGAGTGATCACAAATAAACTTGAAAATAACAAGAATCAACTTGCTTCTTGCACTAATTGTTAAAATGTTTCTTTTTATAAAGAATCAGATAATGTTTCTCTGCCATTTTTTTATCATATAAGTTCTTTTTGTATCATACTTTGTAGATACGAACAAAACGTTGAGATGACCCAGAATGCACCATAGCAACGCATTATTAGAGCTTTCATATAATAACATTTGTGAAATATTCACAACTAAGGTCCATGATTCATTTCAAATAATATAAAATTGATAAGTGCAATACAGTACTAGCTAATATTATGATTATTATTCATTGGAATTTGAATAGGAAATGACTGCATCATGCTCATTGTGAAAGATTGAAAGCAAATTCCAGTGTAGTGAACTGCTGTATTCTCTGTCTTCTCATTGTACAGACAGTTTTGTAACATATTCTGCAGCATAATCTGCTGATTCTATGTTGCTTCACGATACAGTTTCTGTAATGCTTCTTCAGGGAAGATAACCCTATCACTGAATGTCTTTTTTTATCACTTTGTTGGAAAAATTCCTGTAATAAATTTTTAACCTTTCCCTATTTTTTTAAAAAAAAGGTTCTCTGAGATTGCCTTGCTTCTGTCTGTGTATTGCCCCCCCCCCAGTATTTGAGACTTAACAAGATCAACTTGCTGTCTCTCAGTGTATCCCCCTTTTTATTAGGAGGCTTATGAGGTCACTTTGCTACCTGTCTGTCTTTTTCCTCCCCATTTTTTTTTATTTCTCTGTAGTTCTTGTCATATTGAAGGAAAGTAGGCTATTAGTTCTTCCCAAAATATCTTGTTTCTGAGTACTACAGTGATAAATAAAATTGAAAGATATTCCTGTACTTAGGCCTTTATAGACTATGGCCCAACATATAGGCCTCACTGTGGAAGTGATCTTGCTCAGAGTGGAACATCAACCCTTCAAGTTAGATAGTACCATGTTCCACATTACCTCCCTCATTCCCCCACTGCATGACTCCACTTCCTCCTTTTGCCTCATTAACCATGAAAATTCACAGTATATGTTGAAACATTGAAACTGTTTAAACATATGATGCAGCTTAATCCAAGAACCAAAGTTATGCAACAGTGACTGCTTTTACTTCTTGATGCCTCTCTATGTATGGGACTACATTAACAGAGAGTCTCTGAACTTAATTTAATGACTGTTCTCAAGACACACTGATAGAAGTGGTGCACTAAATATAACATAGCTCACAACTGAAACTATAGAATCTATAAGTTTATTACTTTAGCAAAAAAACGTACACAGAAAATACAGGGAAACGGATGACTTAACAAATTTCTTGCTGTATATGTCCAATTATCATCATTAAAATATTCTCCGCTACAGTTCATTTCAAGCATTCGTCTCACATACAGGTTTTGTCTTCTCTTTCTTCCAAATTTCCTCACCAGGGTTCATATATATTAATTTTTTTATCTGTTATATGCTCAGTCTATCTTGAATACTATCTAAAGAACAAGGATTGTTATTTCGTCATGACTTAATCTTTCCATTTCCTAATCCTTTTAGATCCAAAAAACCTCCTTAATATATAGTCTTCCAAAACATTCAGTTTATAATACCTCTCTTTCTGTGTAGGAGATGAAGTTTTATGAGTGTAAAATGTAGGTATTAAATTGAAGTTACTTGGTTGTATTCTTCAGCTTTTGAAAAAAAAAAAGATGCAAGAAGAGAGAACAGATTTTGCTCTGTGTAACAAAGAATTCCTTAATTTTATTCTGCCTTTTATTTCAATTTAAAACTGAATTCTGTTGGTTATTTTCATTTGGCAGGATTTGAATTGCTGCAAACATTCAAATGACGTATTACACCACCTGCCTTATGTAACACATTTCTCACAGAAACAAGGAATTTAAGTTAATGTTTTAAATATTATTTTTAGGTAATGTCCGTGGATGTGAGGGCAGGGCTTGGGCATTTGATCGGCGGCCAGGAAAAGAACTTCGTGGATTTGATGATCTGAAATTGCCACTGGTGCAGAGTCGGAGGGACTGTATGGAGGAATGTTTAGCTCAACGTCGCTTTGACTGTCGTTCAGCAGAATATGACACACAGACAGCTGAATGTCGTCTCAGCAGTGAAGACCGTCGATCTCGTCCCAGTGACTTCGTGGATGCACCATCAACAGTGGAATATTTAGAAAACCAGTGTTTACCCAGTAAATATTCTTAGCTTTGACATTTATAAATATTACTAAATTGGACTGAGGGAGCTGGAAAGCTGAGTTTGTATATTGACGGGCTACAGTCTGGATGGCTGGGGTTCAATTCCCAGCAGGGCAAGATATTATTCTGTATGCCATAGCATCCAGACCGGTTCTGAGGCCCACGTAATAGCTTATCCCATGGGTACCAGTGGCTCTCTTCTCGAGGGAAGAGCAGCTGGGGCATGAAACTGACCACTCACCTCCATCTAGTGCCAAAGTCAAGAATATTGGAGCTCTAACTCCACTCCCCCTTATGTCTTCATGGTATAGCGCTTAATTAATTAAGCACAGGGACAACTTTATCTTTTAATGTTGGACTGAAATTGAATGAGACACATCAGCTTCTGGTGTACGAGTATGCTCATGATCACCCCATTATGAATTAATATAAACACTGTAGCTGTAATTGACATTAGTAAGGAGGTTGGTCCAGAAGTAGAAAGAGAGAAAACTACGTGTATGTTGATGTCTCATCCCCAGAATGCAGTGCAAAATTATAACATAAATATGTGGCAAAGTTTAAATACTTGAAGTGACAAAAAATCAAAATTTGACTCATGAAAAAGTTAAGAACAGCTTAAATTCAGGCAGTGCTTGCTACCATCAGACCTCCTCTTTAATTTTCTTTCATTTTTGATGTAACTGAAATGCAGTGAAATGTATATACACAAATCTATAGGAAAGTTTCCATGGCTTTAAAATTCTGACATGCTCTTCATAGTCACTGCCATGAGAACTTTGACTCCCGCTTATCTAACCACTGTCAGTAGTTTCGTGTAGTCAGTATGTGCTCAAGATATTATAAATGAGTCATATGACTGACTGGAAACTGAATACATTCTTAAAATTAAGTATATAAAGTATTTTTGTGGCTGCTGACACAACAAATAATCGATTAACAAATATCAGTTCTTTCCTGCTTTGTTTAAAAGTTACTATATATATATATACACACACACACACACACACACACACACAATGAATCTTAAATGTATTTAAAACCACATTGTTCTAAAATTGTTTGTGGAGAATGCTGTGCTAGTGTTTTGCACTTCTAATGTTTGATGTCTAGCCATTGCTATACATTGACCGCAAGATGGACAGATATACCAGGGCCATTTCTGAACAATGACTCACTAAACATGTTCTCGCCACAACAGACACAAACACAGCAATAGAAGAACTGCATTTTCTGTGTAGTCCATGCCAATATATTAAAAGAAAGGGACAAGGTTAGAGCTTAGTTCTGTACGGGAGTCTGTAAAGAGAGGACTTGAGTGTGTGGAGCTGAAGAATCCCCACTGTTAGAAGTCGTTGCCAGGGAACATTCTGTATATCCAAGTTACACATAAGTAGAAACCAGCCGCTAATTATAATCAAGTACTTATAATAACTTGTTCCATATCCTATGGTGTCTCACCTGTACTGGATTTACGGAAGGTAAATAAATTCAGTTCAATTCAATTCAACACACAATAGCTCAAGAACAGCTTACCTTAGATGAATCACTACAATATAAGATGTATATACATAGAACAAAAACATTAAGACACACAACAAAACACCAGTAAATAATGACCTATATACATTTATAGCAAATCTACAAGGCATAACCGCCTGCATACCACTCTATGTCGGCTATGCAGCAGACTTCCTTGTCTGATTAGCTGCAACAAATCTGCATATCCCTACATACCCAACATATGCATAAGTACAAAACCAACTAAATTATTATCACATACCAGCAGACTATTTTGCACCCCATGATATATATAAACATGTTACCGGTTTTTAGATATACCACTTCAGTAGGCACCTACATCAACAAGTAATTTCANCCCCCCCCCCAGTCACTCAATCACATAGCTTTAATAAAATGTGGTACAGTGTACAGATAGACCTATTCAGAACTCCAGCTGTTCACTTCTTTTATTTAATTGTAACATCCAACACATGTACAAACCATGTGCTTACTCATGACCAGTTCCTTTATTAATGACACACTCTAACAGTAAATAATAGATCCATTTTAACTTAACAATTCCGTGATGTTACGCCTCATGTATTTGTGAATTACTATCTCATGATGAACTTTCATGATTGAAACATGTAGGGGATAGTACAAAAAAAAAACTGAATATTAACATTTCAGTAATATTTACTTTTAGTAATTAGTTGTGTCAACAGACACCAGAATACCTTAATTCTGTTACATGCTACAGGAAGCATAAAATAGCTGTAACACACAGATGGTGGATTATCAACTAGTATTCAGATTATGAGAAACATTGTGGTGCTAATATCCCATCATATCATGTTCCAGGAAAGCTGATTCAGCATAAGGACTTCTGTCTCTCTCTCTCTCTCTTTATATCTACAGGTTTAGAATAGTTTCAAAGATTCAGCAACATAAAATTATCACAAAATTAGTCCTTTTGAAAAACATAACTTTCAAGAGTCCTAAATATAGTCTTCAGGCTTCACCAGAGTTGATCTTTAAGTCTTAGGTAAACTGTGGGAATCCCATAACTGAAACTGTATGACCAAGACCTACAGATAGCCACCTGAAATGAAGAAGTGCACACCTAATCAGATAATGCGTACAGTTTTCAAAGGAAGCATGGAGTACAAAAAGGGACCCAAAAAGAACGTAATTTGTTTCTAGAAGGCTTGTAGTACAGGCTTCCGCTGCTAGGTGGTTGTTTGCAGCACCTTCCTGAATCAGGAAGGCTGGTGTCATCAGAGAAGTTTTTGGTGAATTTTTTTACAAGTGACTTTTTTTTTTCTATTTTTTAATGGCTGATTAACATGAACAGCTTGCTGCTGTGAAATTTTGTTTCCTTTTGGGGAAAACAGCAGCAGAAACGGTTGTTATGCTACAAACAACCTACAATGAAGCCACCATGAGTAAAACACAAATTTAGGAATGGTTCTCCCATTTCAAACATGGTGAAATGTTAACTGATGATCAACCTCAAAGTGGACATCCTTCGACTGCCCAAACTGATGAAAACAATACAAAAATTCGTCAAATCATTCTGAAAAATTGCTGGAATTATTATTTGGAAGTTTTGAAAAGGTTGCATAACAGTTTAAGGGGAAAATGTCCCGATTTGTGGCAAACAGGTGAATGGTTCTTTCATCTGCCTGTCTGTCCACACAGCGCTGAGTGTGCAGCGATTTTTGACCAAAAGTGGCATGACACCCTTGCCTTACCCCCTGTACTCAGCCGATATTTCCCCGCATGACTCTTTTATTTCCTTGGATGAATAGAGATCTCAAGGGAAAACTTTTTGCTGATGTTGAAGATGTAACGAAAAAAAGTGACGGAAGCACTAAAAGGCATCACCAGCGATGAATTTAAAGAATGTTTTCAGCAATGAAAAAAACGTTTGGACAAGTGCATTGACTCAAATGGAGAGTTCTTTGAAGGGGATTAAAGTTTTATTGTGTAAAAATAAATGCATATTTTTTTATAAACAAATTCTGTTTCTTTTGGTGCCCCCCCCCCTTTTGTACATTCATTCATAAAATAAAGAATAACAGGTTTAATTATACAGAATAGACAAGGACAGTACAAACCGACTACAGACTTTCTACCATCCTAATAAAGCACTTCCTACTCTGTCAAAATCTACAAACCCATAGGTGTGTCTGTACATCAAAATTCATTATCCGGGTAAACACACAGCAGTGTACATATCAGAAATGAACACCCAGATAACTTTCTTCTTGCTATCATGTATTTCTACACATGACAGCACAAAGTATTTACACAGGCTTCATTGATTACTAACTAGTCATAAGTTGACATGAGTTAATTTCTCAACCCACAAATTTGCAACTCTTGCCAGTGCAAACATATAAGCATCAGGAATTCCAGAAACTCATCTAACCCAAATCCTTATCATTTCAGATTCCTTCTCCAAAAGAATATAATGTATCCACATTTAATTAGATGTTTAATGTATATAATGTGTTAGTTGCTAGACACAGGATTTTGATTCCTAATTCTGTTTACTGAAGGCTCATAACAAATAACTACACATAATAACAATTTCATGGATATACACATTACAAATCACTGTACCCGAGCACATATAAAGTCTTCTGTGTCTTCAACAGTCATTGCTAAGTGACGGTTTCCAATAATGTAGATTCTTCAGCTTTCCCTTCGCATGTCCATGCTGGATGATTATTGACTCAAACTGACTCATGTTACTGGCTCGTGACTCTCTCGCAACTCCTCATGGCCACAACTGACCCAGTTTCCTCAATTATATAGCTATATAGCCTCGGCACAAATTGCATAGGAAACGTCATTTCCAATAGTTCTTCTGTTGTCATTGTGGGTCATTGCCTGACTAGCCATGACTCACTTGTTAATGAAGCTCTTACACACAACAATGTTCAAGTGGTCATGTCACAGTACTGTGGCATGCAGACCTGTTGCCAGTAAATCTGTAAACAACAGCCATTGCTGTGCAACAGACACCTAAACGAACACATGTTCGTATGCAACGGTCAGGGTATTGTTGGATTATAGCAATGGTGTTCTCTGTATGGTCTGTACCAAGATGTTATAAGCATGACAGTTTGAAGCAACAAGTCAGTTGTTGTTTGGAGTTGTCAGCAGTTCACTTGAGTGAAATTACATGAAGCAGCTGGTTGGTGAGTAAGAGAGTTCAGCTGTCAATTGTCAGTTGAAAGTCAGCCTGTGAAGAGAAGACGGGGAGGTTGGTGTGAAATGGCCGCCAGCCTGGGACCCAGTTAGTTGAGTTGTCAGTAGACAAGAGTTCAGCACAGTTGGCTGTTACCAGAGGTCCAGAATCTTTTTCAATAGAAGCTGTTGCCAGGAAACGGATATTGGAGACTGTAGTAGACTGAGGACACTAGTCTGTATGTGTCAGTGATTTGTGAAGTTCCAGGTGGGTGGTGTACACAAGTGGTCAATTCACCAATCCATACCCCATCTGTAGGCACACACCTCTGAATCATGAGAGCACTCTAAATAAAAAATATGAGAGAAAGAATTTTGAACAACTCTTGATGAATGTTCATTTCAAGTTATCAAGTCATGACACAGCTTACACTAGTCTTGTGCCTGTAGCATGTATAGGACCATATTTATGTGGAACCTCTAACGGCATGGTGATCAGTGGACCCTTCCTTCAGCTCCCTTATGCTGCTGGAACAATCTCCGTCCTAAGATTCTCTCCATCTGAGTCTCAAGAACGAGTTTCTTTCTCACAGTTGAATTTCCTTTCCATCCCACCATCCATCTCCCTTTGTTAGGAGAATTCTGAGCCTGCATTTAAATCCTTTCTTGGACACGCTCTCTCGGTTGGACTCCTCAGTCATGTAGAGGCAGACAAGGAGTTACATAGAATGCCAACATAAAATGTTGCAATGTAACAGTCTCACCATTGGTATTATTGCTTCATACTTTCTCTGTCACAATTCTCTCTACCATTTTGAAATCTCACCTTATCCATGAACACTCAGGTGGAACACAGCCTTTAACATTCTCAGTAGCTGGGGTAAGATGAGTAAAATTAATTTGATGTTTTATGATGTTTTAGGTGAGTCTAGATGCAACTTCAAGTCTGTTCCTAACTCATATCCACGTTATCTTGACATTGTTCTCTCTCTCGTAAGTGATGAAGTGGACTGTGAGAGACGATGCTATGAATATTCTGACTTCATCTGCCGATCATTTTCATATTACCCAAGTGGAAGTCAGTGTTTTATCAGTGGTGATGATAGAGGTCAGTGTTTCTATTTTTTAATATAGATCTGTGTAGCACACTTATTTAGTGAGAGTTGTTGTCTGCGTTAAAATGATAATGCGCCGAGAATGAAATGATGTTAGAATTTTGATTGGTTGTTTCATAATGAAAGTTAGTCAGGAAGACTGGAGCCTAGGTCAGGATTGAATGAAGAATCTCCCATGTGTGAGTGAGGTAGAAGAGGTGTTACAGTTCAAATTATGATGGAATTAATGGCAGTTACAACATGTATTTGAATTTTACTGACATTCTGTCACCTCATATTTTATTGCTTTTTGGAAAACAACATTTTAAATCTGTTAATTGATGTTGTATATGCTGTATGTGTGATTATTACATGTCCATATCCTCCAAAATGTTGTCTAATATTATTCGTCACTATTTATCCTTTACACTTCCAATGAATATGTATATAGGAGGGATGGGCCATAATATTCTGGCCCTTGCACCATGACCTTCAATGATCTATTGTGCTTCTCCTTTTGACTAAACCTTTATTAATCCTACACTTTGAATGAAATATAGTGCTTTGTTTATGGAGGCATCATAGTAGTCACTTGGTTCCAGATGAGATGCTGCAAGCTGGTTCAGATCCTATGAAAGGCTCTTCAGATCCCGTTCTTGCCAGCTGATCTGTGGTTTCATTCCCTGCAGTAGTATGCAACTGAGATGCCGCAAGCTGGTTCAGATCCTGTTCTTGCCAGCTGATCTGCGGTTTCATTCCCTGCAATACTCTCCTACTGAGATGCTCTCAAGCTGGTTCAGGTCCTCTGAATGGCTGTTCAGATCCTGTTCTTGCCAGCTGATCTGTGGTTTCAGTCCCTGCAATACTCTCCTACTGAGATGCTCTCAAGCTGGTTCAGGTCCTGTGAACGACTGTTCAGATCTTGTTCTTGCCAGCTGATCTGTGGTTTCATTCCCACCAATACTCTCCTAATGAGATGCCGCAAGCTGGTTCAGGTCCTATGAACAGATGTTCAGATCTCATTCTTGCCAGCTTATCTGCGGTTTCATTCCCAGCAATACTCTCCTACTGAGATGCTGCAAGCTGGCTCAGGTCCTATGAACAGGTGTTCAGATCCCGTTCTTGCCAGCCGATCTGTGGTTTCATTCCCAGCAATACTCTCCTACTGAGATGCTGCAAGCTGGTTCAGATCCCGTTCTTGCCAACTGATCTACGGTTTCATTACCAACAATACCCTCATGGCCTGGCACCCATAGCAGTTGAACTCTGTTATGTCTGGCCAGTTGTGTGAGGGATTGGTGGCAGTCCCAGACAAGTATTGAGGTGATCAGGTGGTTGCCAAGTGCTTTACTTGCAGCTTGACTGTCTGATAGAATATAGATTTTTTGTTTCTATAGTTCCTATCTAGATTCTCAACTGCACATACCTTAATGTCATATGCTTCTGCTTGGAATACTGTCGTGTACTGCCTAAGGATAAAACTAAGTTTCTGCCTTGTACCATGGCAGTATACCCCAGCTCCAGTGCCTTCATTTATCTTGGAGCCATCTGTGTACCATATTATAATCCCCCCCCCTTTCTGTTAGGCTGAAACCCTTCATTCCATCCACTTCTGTCAGGGAATCTGACTGTGAAAGGTTTATAATAGACATGTCTCTGTATCATTTATGAGACCCCCATCTGTAGGATGGCTTCTTTCTTCTTTGTCCTGAGTCATGAGTACATGTCCAAAACCTTTGGATTTGGGTTTCTGTGTTGGAGATGTTCTCATTGCTCCTGTGATTCCCAAGAAGGCCATCCTTTGCAATTTGCTAAGTTCTGCCTGGCTTGTTCTGAATTCAACTCTGGGCCACCATACATTGGCAGCATAGGTAACTGTGGGTCTTACAACTGCAGTGTGTATCCAGTATATCACCTTTGGTTTCAGTTCCCAAGTTTTCCCACCTGTGCCTAAGCATGTCAAAAATACCTTTTAGGCCTTGCTGATAACCTTATCAAGCTGCTTTTTCCATGTCAGTCCCTTGTCTAATGTTACTCAAAGGTACTTGACTTCACTGGATAGCTGGATTCTTTTACTGAAGAAGGTTGGCTTATTGAGCCCCTTTATGTTCCTGTTCCTAGAAAAAGGTATAACTGCAGTCTTATTTGGGTTGTTAGACAACTTTATTCTTTTACACCACTGCACAGGGCTGTTTGTAAGGCCTCTGACACAGTCTGAAGAAATTTCCCATTCATAAGGACTGCTGTATACTTACCATTACTGTTGAGTTCCCAAAGATCATCATCCATGAGCAGGCTCCACGGCAGAGGTGAAAACACCTCCCTGTGGACACCCTTTCCCCCAGCCAAAGACGCTCCCAGGGTCCCTCCCAGCAATGTAGCAGTTATGTTCCTGATTTCCAGCATAACACAGATCCATCTGCATATTGTAGTCTCAATGCCCTGCTTTTAAGCGGCCTGTTTTGTTATATCAAATGAAGTTCCATCAAAAGCTCCCTCTATGTCAAGGAATGCTCCTAGGGCAATATCCTTCTGCTCAGTAGCACTTTCTGTGTGTTACCACATTGTGAAGTGCAATTTCATTAGATATACCTATTTGGTAAGCATGATGGTTTCGGTGAAGAGGATGAATTGTCAGTACACTGTCCCTAATGTGCCTATCCACTAGTTTCTACATTGCTTTGAATAGAAAGATAACGGGCTGATAGGACGATAAGCCTTGGCCTTGGTGTAATCAAGTTTCCTGGGTAGAGTTTAAAGGATTCTGATGATGGTGTATGCTGTATAGAACTATAAGGTTTATTTTGGACTCTATCCATCGTCTGGTATATATAAGACAAAAAACCACAACGTTTCAGAGACTGGATGTGTCTCCATCCCAACTGAGTAGGTCTATCTTGCCCCATCCACCTGAGGACGGAGACAGATCCGGTCTCCGAAACGTTGTGGTTTTCTGTCTTATATATACCAGACGATGGATAGAGTCCAAAATAAGCCTTATAGTTCTATAGAGTTTCCTGGGCTTTGCAATAAATGTCTCTTTGACCTGCTTCCAGGCCATAAGTATAAATGCATATGCCATGCAGGCTCTAAATATGCAGCACAGGTGTGGGACTAAGTTTTCCATCTCTTGCTACAGAAGCACCGGTACAATTCCATATGTTCCTGCATATTTAAATGGTTTGAAGGTACCTCATGCCCATCTAATTTTTGATTGATTGATCACATATTTGGCCAGGTTCCAATCTCCCCTGTTCGTTATGCTTCTGCATGTGCCCAAGTTCAGCTGACCCTGTCCATCATCAGATCCTCAATCAGTTTGGAATCAGGAAAGTAAATTCTGAATAACTCTTTCTGTGTCCCTTTCCCAGTTTGATTATGCTGACCATCAAGTAGCTTAATAGTGCTAACCTTGTTGGTCGCCTGTTTTGCCATGATCCTTATAAGTCTGGCATTGCCCGGTACATCATTGATCTCCTGGCAATACCACCTCCATGAGGATCATTTGGCTTTCTTTTTTTCTTTGTTGCAACTGGTGGGGTTCTCCTATAGGTGTCCCACTGTCCAGTTTTCTCTATCCGGGCTAAATCTGGGATGTTTCCAAAAGTGAACTGTTATTCACAAGCATCCTGCATGTGGTATATTATAGCCTATGCAGATAACAAAGCATTCCAAGACAATCAAATAAAAGTTAAGGTTAGACAGCACACAAACATTATGTATTTTCATGCCTATCCTTTTATAAATTTTGACAGTAACTTCTGGTGTTCTTAATTTTATATTAATGTGCCTTATATTTTGTTCTTCAAAGCAGATATAAAACATTTGCCTTTTTTCCTTGCCTTACAAACTTAATTCATCAAAGGAAATTGCATTCATGCCTTCTCTGTTGTTTGCAGGATCTGCAGGTAATGAAGCACTGATGTCTCGGCCAGGCACCAACTACTATGAGCGCAGCTGCCTTGTTGCAGGTGGCCCAGGACCTGGAACAAGTCCAAGCAACCCGCAAGGTACACTGTCCAGCCATATGGATACAGTGCCCACCTGAAGCAGTAGTTCAGCATGCAGCATAGCGACTTTCTGTGGGCTGCAGTAAAATGTTCTTTTGTAGTTATATATCCTAGTAAAGTACTTTTGTCTTTCACATTAATGAAGCACACAAGACTGCCTCCTCTATTCACTTCAATCATAATTTGTAACTGGTAACCTCCATCATCATGGTCAAAGAATGAGCCAAGCTTCCTGCCAAAGATAGATGAAAATGGAGGTCTAAAATGTTCTCTAAGTCAGTTGATTTTTAAGAGACTACACAGCGTTATATCGCACAAGATAGAACTCTTCCTAAACTCTTCTGTTAGGATTCTGCTTTCTTATAAGACTTTTGGATCTGTCTGGTCATTCACTGCTAAAATTTAGATTTGTCAGGAATAGGTAAAAATTCCCGATTTGTGACAAACCATATTTCATAATCTGTCAGAAAATTTTGTAGGTTAACATTAAATATATAATATTTCTTTTCTGTTTCTTACAGGAAACATAAGGTAGTTCAATATTCTTCTGTTAAAATTACTGGGATTTTGGACTTTGTCCATCATCTTGTATTCTAAAAACTAGAAAACACAACATTTCTGGAACTTGATCTTCTTCTGTCCTGAGGTAAGGGCAGAGACATCTGCTGTGTTGAGACCCAACAGAGTAGGTGTCTCCGCCCCCTTCACCTGAGGATGGAAACAGAGTCAGTTTCTGAAATGTGTTTTCTAGTTTCTGGAATACAGGACAATGAACAAAGTCCAAAAGCCTGGTAATTATGAGTATTATACATCGTGTCAGAATCTCCTTCTCTTGTTTTCATTTTTCATGGAACTGCAAAACTAATATATTGTTATTTGAGATCTGAGATACCAATGTAAACATCTTGCTTGGCTCTTGAGTCATATCATTCTGCAACTTCAATGTGGTATCTGCAGTATTCCATATTCTACTTTCTGTTTCTGCATTTGAAGTATTTAGTTTGGTTTGGAATAAAAAGATTGTATTTTTTTATCTTCCATAATCCTTTTAACCTCTACATATATTTCAGTTTGGAGTCATATCAACCTTCTTTTGTCTTCCACAAACAGACGCTCAGTAAGTCTTCACACTGGATACAGATCCTGAGATTATTTTATTACTTTTATAAGTAGTTCAAGGTCAAATGTCTGCCAGTATTGTAGTGGTAAGTAGGGTAGTACTATAGTTACTGGAAGATGTACTTCCTAGCCCAGATAAAATTTCAGTGAACTGAAATAATTCTGAAGATAGATTATTGAAGCCACAAAATTATCATTTGTCATTCCCTAAATCATCTCTCCTTCAAATTAACTGAGAAGAAATGATGTGGACCTGTGTTGTCCTTAACCATCCCACATTTTCTGAGATTTTTCGTTTCAGTTCCATCATCTGATACCACTTCCTGCCTGTTTGCCACACTTTGCAGAGCTGGTCAGCTGAAAAGTATTCAGGGTGTTGTAATTTGAACCATGTGATATTCTGCATTAATTGATAGAGTTCAATAAATATACAAAATTTATTGCTCTGGAGTTAATTCTATTCATTCTGGTCTGTCACACAAGTAAAATAAATCATAGAATAATTATTAACACTGCCCAGTGTAATTCAATTTGTACATATTTATTGCCTTTACATGTTTCAGTCAGCTGACCATCTTCAGAAGATCAACATCTTCAGGAAGTACTATTACAAAATTCGTAATACATTAGAAGTTTTTATATAAAAAGTTATTTACAATTATTTGGATTAAAACTTTATTCATGCCTAATATTTAAGATCTTGTGCCCTTGTGTCTCTTCTGTTAAAACAGAATGTTGTGGATGAAAGTTGATTCTTCTTTATTAAACCCTATGTTTCATATGTGTTCTTTTTATCCTGTTTTAAGTTTCACCCTGTTTGCCCAATGCATATCTTGTGACAGCTCTGGAAGGTAATTTTCTGTATGCATGTGTATCTTAATAGTTTGTGTATGGTGGTGGTTATTTTAAATGCTACTTTTAAGTTAACATTCTTAAAAAACTTAGTAATTTTACATATATAAGTTTCCATGTAGGTCAGTGTAACCCATTTTTGTTCAATTTTGGTGTTATTTCCCTGATTATTTTCCTGATATTTCAGTCAATTATGCCAATACAAAATGCCACCCTTCTTCATTCACTCACTCATGGAGCTGAGCCCTTCGTGAGAAGCTGTCAAATCTGCAGCTACTCAAGAATTTCCCAGCATTTTACGGAACCTGAAGGTTCATTACTGTATTCACAAGAGCTCTCCATCTGTCCCTACCCTGAGACAAATCAATCCAATCCATACCATCCCAGCCTATCTCTCTAAGATCCATTTTAATATTGTCCACTCACCTACATCTTGGTCTTCCCAGTGGTCTCCTTTCTTCTGGCTTCCCACCAATATCATATATGAATTCCCCCTCTCCCCCATTCGTGCTACATGCCCTGCCCAACTCATCCAACTTCACTTGATCATTCTAATTACACTTGGAGAAAAGCACAAGTTATGAAGCTCCTCATTTTGCAGTTTTCTCCAACCTCCTGTCACTTCATCTCTCTTTGGTCCAAATATTCTTCTCAAACACCCTCAGTCTATGTTCCTCCCTTAATGTCAGAGACCAAGTTTCACACCCATACAGAACCACTGGCAAAATTGTAGTTTCGTATATTCTAATTTTTATGTTTTTTTTTACAGCAGACAAGAAGACAAAAGGTTCTGAACCGAATGGTAGCAAGCAATACCCAAGTTCAGTCTCCTCTTAATTTCCACCGAAATCAGGTTTTGGTTTCTTATAGTTGTTCCCAAATATATGAAATGTGCCACATTTTCAAAACATCTGTTAGCTATCTTTATGTCATAATTTTGCCCTGCATTTTCGTGACAAGATGGCAACATATACTTAGTTTTCTTTCTGTATAGTTCTAGACCAACCTCCAGACTAGCGTCAATTAAAGTTTGTGTGTTTTCTTTATGGTGTTGTATTTTATGGTTGTTCTTTATGCTACCTATATGATCTTCCAGTAGATTCACATCATCAATATACACCAACAGCTGATGTGTCCCATTTAATTTCAGTTCCACCTAGTTTTCCTGGAACTTCCTAATGGCGTATTCTAATGCAAAGTTGAAAAGCAGTGGCAATAAAGCATCTCCTTGTTTTAGACTATTCTGAATAGAAAAATTATCAGACAAATGTTTACTTATACAGACGTCACCATACATTTTGTTTAAACACATTTCAATTAGCCTTACTAGTTTCATGGGTATCCCATACTCTATCAGAGTATTGTACAATACTATCCTCCTAAATGAATCGTAGACTTTCTTGAAGTCTATGAATAGCTGATGTACTATCTCATTGAGCTCCCATTTTTTCAGCAGTATCTGATGAATGCAAAAGATCTAATAAATAGTTGATCTCTTATGTCAAAACCCACACTGATGATCCCCAATAATTTCATCTATATATGGACTTAACCTTGTGAGAAGAATACTGGATAAATTTCGTATGAAGTTGATAGCAGTGATATCCCATGATAATTACTACAGTCAGTTTTATCACTCTTCTTATGAATTAGTGCAGTAATAGACCCTTCCACTGACCAGGCAACTTTTTTATGGATCTTAGAATGTAATATTTCATCTCCTGCTTGAATAAGTTCTGCTGGAATTTCATCACTACCTGACGATTTATACCTTTTCAAATTTGCAGTAGCAATTTCAACCTCAAAAGGGCTAGGATCAGGTACTAACCCCTCAGCTATATATATTTCTATCTGCCTGACATCACTGACCCTATGTACATTCAATAATTGAGTGAAGTAGTTCTTCCACCTATTCAAAAAGTTGTGGGAATCTGCAAGCAGATCACCATTCTCATCCTTTACTAAGTTACTTCTAGGTTGGTAACACCTCTTGAAGTCATTTATTCCCCTATACAGGTGTCTAATGTTCTTGTTTTTACTGTTAATTGCAAGCTCATTAATTTTGTCTTTCAGATATTCCCTTCTTTTTATTCCTGAAATACCTGCTGGTTTCACATCTTTATTGTTCAGATTATCCCCATTTAACTCACTTGGATCCTGTTACCACTGCAGTTTGGCTTGTTTCCTTTGGTCTAATATTTTTAACCATACCTTGTCAAACCATGGCTTATGCTTCAGTTTGTAATAACCTAGACTCTCTCTGGCAGAAATTATGATATTCTCTCTAATGGTTTCCCAAGCTTTATTAATATCCACCTCAGTGTCTAAGTTTCCAAGGCTGCTAACCTATTTGAGATTTCAACACAATACTGCTCCTTACCCTCTACCTTATTTAATTTCTTGAGATTGAACCTCTCCATATGTACTCTGTGTGTTGTTCGTTTGCGCACTGCCAGTCTTTCCCTAACCCTTGACACCACCAAGTAGTGGTCAGCATCACAATCTGCTGCCCTGAATGATTAGACATCAAGTATACTAAAATGTCATCTCCTATCTATCATATTATGGTCAATTATATTGCATCAGGAAATTCCCATCAGGAAGTGTCCAAGTACATTTATGAATGTTACAGTGTGGGAACATTGTACTTTTGACTCTAAGATTTTTTGTTGTGACAAAATTTACTACTCTGATTCCATTATCATTACTTATGTCATGTAAACTCTCATTCCCAATTGTTGGTTTGAAAATATCTTCCCTACCTACATTCATTACTTACTTACTCATGGAGGTGATCCCTTCTGGAGGAGCTGCCAATTCTGCAGCTATTCAAGAATTTCCCAGCATTTTATGGAACCTGAAGGATCATTATCATGTTCACAAGAGCCCTCCACTGGTCCCTATCCTGAGCCAGATCAATCCAATCCATACCATCCTATTTCTCTAACATCCATTTTAATATTGTCCACCCACCTATGCCTTGGTCTTCCCTGTGGTCTCTTTCTCCCTACCTACATTAGTGGTGAAATCTCGCAACAACAGTTTCATACAGTACTTTGGGAATTTATCAAAGACGTGTTCTAGTTCTTAGTAGAACCTGTCCTTTATATCATCAATTTTATCTCCTCTTGGAGCATGAACATTCAGAATGATGATATCATGCTAGTGACCTCGTAGTATTATGTATGATATCCTGTCACTAATGGACCCTACCCTCTTAGTTGCTGATACGATTCTCTTATGTATGAAAAAACCTGTACCCAATTCATGATTTTCATTCCACTTTCCACAAAAAAAAAAATTATATTCGCCTGCTGATTCAGTGCCACTTCCAGCCCATCTGACCTGTACTCCCACTAAATCTAACCTATATTGAGATTTCTTCCGCCAATGGCCTGAGTGAACCTGCCTTATACACTTCCAACATTCGAAGTACCAAATCTCATATCCATTTTCTTTAGCTTATGAGGGAATGCATCCAGGTCCGAGGCTTCTTATGGTCTTTCGTAACAAGCTTATTTTTTACAGCGAGCAGTTATTAGCCCCACGCCCAACCCCCAAGCTGGAGGACCACCCCTTGTCTGCTGCCCACAATTGCTTATTCAGTATATTCACAGCTACTTCTTATATCCATTATTTAGTGCTATGTTTATTATAGAGTTCAGTTCCTTCCTTTTATTACTTCTGTTGAGGGGCAACATAAGGGGTCTGTGTATCCAGTTTTTGTACGCCGCAAATTTGTATTCTTTCGGATGGCATGAGATGTTATTTATCATAATGTCTGTCGCTGTAGGTTTTCTGAAAATTTCCACTTCTAATTGTCCTTATTTGGGGGCACACAGTAGTGTAGTTGGTTGAGACACTATGCTACATGGCTTCAAGTCCTGATGAGGTGGATTTTTTTTTAATTGACCCAATCCTTCCAGCCACACTATGGCCTTCAGGTCGACTCAGTCTCTAACAGACATGAGTACCAGGAATCTTCATGGGAGGTAAAGGGCGGCCGGCACATAAGGCTGACAACCTTACCACCATCCGTGAGCTGACTGTATAGATAAAATGTGGGAGCCTCGACGTCTCACAACCCTAATGGCCTTCACGGCCTGTTACAGGGATAGCTTTACAGTTTTTTTTAATTATTCTCATTTATTAACTAAGTTCGAATCTAGGTAAGCAATTTGGTTATCCATTTCTTCATGTATTGTGAAGTGTGGATGTCTATGTTGTGCATTACATTGTTCAAGTATGGTCTTGGTTGTAAGATTTGAGGCTTTCACGGCGGTGACTATGAAGAAAGCAGTCTTCTGGGATTTGGCACCGTGTATATGTGGTGTTAACCGACGTTTCGGAGGAACGTATCGCCTCCATCTTCAGGGTAGAAGAAAAAATATAAGAAATCTGCAAGCAAAGAGACCGTGAGAACCGGTAAAAGCAG